>NW_009647830.1:5247560-5314644 GCF_000708025.1 Charadrius vociferus | reverse complement strand
TGATTAGAGAAACAGGTGGACAATAATGTGAAGCGTAAGACTGAAATACGGGTGACAAGACTCTTTTCCACATAGTGACTTCACCTGCAACATCAAAAGAGCCAGAAGTCGGTGGGTTCAGAAAAGTAAAATGTAAAAAGTACTATGCTGTATGGCTTTTAATAAGGAACTCAGGGTTTAAACTTGCAGCACAAAAATCCCATATGATATGGGATGGTTGGAAGCGCCAACGGAAAGACAATCCAGAGAGGATGTTGTAAGGGATGTTTTAGTTGGGAAAAATCAGAAATCCTATAGAGAAAGTGTAAATTTCATTATCGAGTGTTTTTATGGTTTTGCAGCCCTACACTAGCTGGACAGGGAACTAAACAACATTGGAAGGAGAAATTCTTTTGTTTTCCAAATCCTATCACTGCATTTTTTTTCCTGAGTCACCACTAAAAACATGTTTAACCTACACAATAAAAATGATATCATGAAAAGCCTTAACAATTTTATCATGGATTTCCTGGCCAAAATAAACTTGAGGATGTATCCTAAACTGTGTATGAACACCTAATAACCATTACATTACAGTAGCTTTATTTATACTAATGAGGATATCCCATCTTAGTTAATCTATTTCATTTAATGAAAAATTTTCTTATAAAAATATTGTCCAAATTCTAAAATCACTTCCTTTCTGAATTTGCATACAAGTATTAGAATGTCTGTAACAATAGACTTGATATAAAATTTGGGAAGAATGTCTCACATGCATTGTACTTCTGTAACAGTTCCTGACAACTTTTTAAAATTACAAAGTTTGTGAAGGGCAATATATGGCTTTACCTGACAAGTTTGTCTTATTATAATGATCTTAAACACATACTATGAGCTTCTCTCTGCACATTTATTAGTATATGCCAAATCTGTCTTTGACTTTCCTCTACTCCTTTCAAGTTATCTTTCTACTTACTAAAGTACTGCCTCATGTTTCTTATGCATTTAGGGAGTTAATCTTTACTGTTTCCAATTATTTTCCAGTGAAGTATAGTACTTGAAATAATGTACATAGTCACAACACTCATTTATTTTAAAGGATTTTACTAGTGCAACTGAACTTTTGAACTCAGATGTTGATTATTTGGAAATTCTTTACTGAAGTAATTTGGCTTTATAAAAAGGTACCAGCAGTGTGTGAATAGTAAAGAATTCCTGTAATAGTCTGACCAGTTAGTTTTAAGATAAAAAAAAAGTGTGAAAAACTAAGATGTCAGACCCATAGTTTAACAAGCAATGTGCTGTCTGCTATTTTCTTTCTTTTCCATTCTACTAATACTTTCCAGTTCTTTTTGTAACACTTTTCTGACAGACAGCTTGCTTCTCATTTCTATGCTTGCCCAAGTCGGAATGACACTTTTTGGTAAACTGGCAATTTAAACTCCATTATTATTCTGCATTAAACTGCTGCAGAATGCCAGTCAGGCATTACGATTTTTTTCAGTCCAGCTGTGCTGAACTACAAGTAGATATGAAGTAATTGACCTTGTTGTTCACTGAATTGTAGAATGCTTTGCTACCTACTGTTTTGTGCCACTCAATTCACTTCATGTATCTTCACAAGTCATGACCTTTATGGTGGATATTACTCTCCAACATAGACAAAAACCACCTTTACAAAAGTAAAACATTAACCATGATCAGCACAACATTTTGGCAACAGAGAGGCCAAGCAAACCTGCAATACTAAGATTAGATATTCTAGATGAGATTTTTCCAACAGGAGCAAAGAAAAGAAGAATTGCTTTTATGAAAATAAATATTATAAAATATCCAGTGGACAAGTTAATCCTTCCTATTCTCTCAGAAAGACACGATGTATTTTTTTTTGTAATTGGGAAAACTGGGCATATTGGATGTGCTACTCAGAACAATGAAACAAAAAAAAAATAAAAAAGAAAAGAAAAAACGTGGTAGAAGCAGTCCAGTTGGCTAAATTCTATAGAATTACCACGGGATTTAATTTAGCTTTAGAGAATTGCTAATCCCTTTCAAAAGTAGAGACTGTTAAAAATATAAATCTACAGTTTATTAAATAAAACCAACCACTTACATGTATATTTTATTTTAATTCTAACAGAGGGAATAATTCTAGGAGCTAGAATGGAAACATGTATCTATTCCTCTTTAATTTCCTGACTACTGTAATATAACACAAGATATCAGTGATAATCTTTCTGAAGATACAAGTGCAGCTTTTAAAACATATTTGAGACAAACTTTATATTGGGTGTATCTGTACAGCACAGCAGCTGTGAGAGAGGAGTGAGAAAAATGCAAACAGCAAAGTGAGAGAAGAAGTAGGAGCTGGAGGAGATGCTCCAGGCACAGGAGCAGAGATTTCCCTGCAGCCTGTGTAGGAGACCACGTTGGAGGAGGTGGATGATACCAAACCAGGGCACACTGCTGACTAACCTGACACCACCCACCAGGGCACACTGCTGACTAACATTGAGCTCCCTCTCAACCAGCACCCCCAGATCCCTTTCTTGCAGGGCCAGTTCTTCACCCAGCACACTGTGAACCCCTTCATCCCACAGTTGGGCAACTTGTCCAGAAGGATGCTGTGAGAGACAGTATCAAAAGCCTTATAGTTCTGTGCTGCTCAGTACAAGAGAGAGATGGACGTACTGAAGAGAACCAACAAATGGTCAAGAAGGTGATTAAGGAACTGGAGCACCCTCCTATGAGGAAAAGCTGAGAGAGCTAGGACTGTTCATCCTGGGGAAGAGAAAGCTCAGAGGGATCTTAGTAATGTATGTAAATAGCTGAAGGGAGGGTGCAAATTGGGCAGAGCGAGGATCTTTTCAGTGGTGCCCAATAACAAGACCAGAGGCAACGGGCAGAAACTGAAACACAGAAAGTTTCCCCTGAATATCAGGAAACTGTTTTTTACTGTGAGGGTGACTGAGCACTGGCACAGGTTGCCCAGACAGGTTGTAAAGTCTCCTTCCTTGGAAGTATTCAAAAGCTGTCTGGACACAGTTCTGGGCAACTGGCTCTGGGTGACCTTGTCTGATCAGGGGAGGTTGGACCAGATGACCTCCAGAGGTCACTTCCAGCCTCAACCATACTGTGATTATGTGATATGCCCTATAAGAACTGTGGCCAGTGGGGAGCGCATGCTGGATCAAGTTTATTCTGAACGACTGCATCCTACAGGGAGCCCCCACTGGAGCACTTCATGAAGGACTGCAGCCCAGGAAGGACTCACGCTAAGTAGGAAGGATTGGCAGTGGTGAACATTTATGAACCGACCGCAACCACCAACCCCCTCTGATCTGCTCAACAGGGGCGAGGAGGAGGTGGAGGAGACAGGAATGAAGGAGTGAAGCTATGCCTGGGAAAAAAAAGGGGCCATGGTGGAAGTTTTTGGTTTTGTCTTTGTTTCTCACCATCCAACTCTTTACTATTTTAATTGGCAATAAATTACGTTGATTTTTTCCAAGTTGAGTCTGTTTTGCCCATGATGGTAACTGGTAAGTGATGTCTCTGTCTTTATCTCGACCCATGAGCTTTTTAATCTTATTTTCTCCCCCTGTCTTTCTGAGGAGTTGGGGTGAGAGAGCAGCAAGGTGGGCACCTAGCATTCAGCCAAGGTCAATCCACCACATTCTTCTCTACCAATCACAGCAGCTAATTAGTCTGAAGAACACCACTGACCAACCCCAGAGCAGACTCTGCACTGTTAGGAAAAAAAGAGTGAAAACAAGCTGCTCTTTATTTTAGCTATAACTTCTTTCTGCAGCCTGATTAAAAGATACCTAGCCAAGATACCTGAAAACATTTTTTTTTTCACTAACTAACCCCCTCTCTTTTTAGGTCTATCTTACTTTTTTTCATCTTTATTGTATTATTTGTGCTTTCATTATGTAGAAGTGAAACGAACCCTTCACAGCCCAATCTTTCTCCTCTTTCCCGTTTTAGCTTCTAATTTTCTTTGTTCCAGTCTTTATGCCTTCTGATAGTATTTATGACTTTTTTTGCTAATTTCTTCAGACCAGGACTTTTCTTTTTTTTTAGTACAGGATGTAAGAAAAGAGAGAAAAAAACAATTATATGACCTCCAGATGTCCCTTTCAGCCTCAACCATTCTGTGGTTCTGTGATTCTGATCTCTCAGGAGACTGAACAACAATGGAAGAGCATTTACTCCACCACCAATGAGTTACCAGAGCAGTAGACATTAGGCTTAGTAAACACCCTATTCACAAGGGAAAGCACACTCAAACTAGTCTTCCCCAAAGCCTTATTCAGTGTAGCCTTTCCAATGTTCAGGAAGGCTACAGTTATGGACTTGTCCAAAAAAACATAGTAGAGGTGAATTAGCACTGTCAGGCAAATGAGAAAACATGGAAGGTTTCCCCCTCTGTTGCTAACAGCAAAACTGGGCTGTCCTAAGTCTATATTAGACTTGTATTTATATCTTGAAAGAATGGAAGATAAGGAGCATATGTCTGATCCGAATCATTATAATGACCACTGAAAGGACAGTCTGTGTTTCAGTGTTTCAAACAAAATGCCCTCTGGAAGACAAGTATGTTTCATATCATCATTTGCACAGTGATATGCTTCTGATGTATTCTGTTTGCTTGAAACAGTCACGCAAAATCACATAAATTTAAGGACATATTTGAGCAATGTAAAAAAAAAAAATAGTGTGGTTTTCTTCAAATGGGACAATATTATCAGTCACATATGAATAACCAGTCAATTAAAACTAGTTCATTTAAACTACTGAAATAAATGTGGTGGGGAAACCCACATGGAGTGGGTTGTGACAACTGCCATGGAAGTGAAATAACTTGAATGCTTGTGACTGCCTGGTCGCAGTGTAAATGTGCTTTTGATGGTGAACAGGGCTGGTAAAAGACTCAGGGTAAAGTGATGCAGTCAGTAATCAAGTAGTCTTAGCCACTCAGATGCAGTTGACTCACCCAAGGAGATTTTTCCTTTGAAAACTCCAGTATGTAAAAAAAGTATCTGTGTAAAGGAGGAAAAAAATAAATTTGTTCATATAATGCTTATCCCAAGATGAGAAACACTGATTGTCCAGAGTATCTTCTTTTATAAACAAGAAGAACTCCAGAGTTTTCATGAAGGCAAAGGGTTTTCTAAAAATCATGTGCATTTGAAGTAAATTAAAGACTTTTTTAAATACTTGGCAGGTTTTATCAGTTCATTTTGAAAAATATGATTCAAAAGAAATCTATTTATTCATAATATTTTGTCATTAAACAACATAAGTAACAAAGAATAATAATACTAAGAATACACTGTCATAAGAGGAGAAAATATTTGCCTATTTTGTCGAGATGGTTCTATAGAGCTTTTTTTAAAAAAAAAACCTTGCATGACAGTACGAAGAAAATTATCTCATTTTGAAACTTTATTTTATAAACAGTTTTGTTCATCACCTTTATAAAAGTAATACTAAAGAAAAACAAAAGTCTTTTCTTGAAGGGGATAGCATTTGTTATTGTCCTTTTCAGGTATGCTCTAGTTAATTCTATTACATTGGAGATTACAGATAAAGTCACTTTAGTCCTTCATGGTCCATGATGTGTTGAAAGACCTATCTTATACCTAGTATGCTAGGCACATTCGTCACTCTTCATTTAAAGAAATTTTAGGGAAAGCCAAATCACATATGTAGCTGAATTTTCTTTTTTAGTAGTTAAAAAGGAAAAACTCCTCAAAAAGAATAAAATGTTTCTACTCTTTAAAGTGCATATTGTGAGATTGCATCTATGCTGGTTAAACTAATCTATTTTAAAAGTGTGTTCATTTAGGTTTAAAAATGTTTTTTCCATATTTCTTTCGACCCAGACTAAGAATGTGCTTCAGGAGGCCCACTAGACTTCTGTATCTTGGAAAGTCACAGCAAAAGTCATGAAGCATAATCTCAGTAAAACCTGTGTATAATGGATCATATTTTGAAAGGCTATAACGAAGTAATTAATAAGATTATAGAGATGCAGAGGTAACAAGAGTGTAACATAGTAAATACTTAGTTACCATACTAAAATAGACATGATTCTGAATAGAAATGGATTGCTATTTTCAGATTATTTGGGGTTTTAGCATAGAACTGCAATATAGGAATGAATGTACAGGTAGAATAAGCAGTGGTCAAACTACTTTTTTGTGGATTACATTCAATTTTTTATATATTTTTTTTTTTTTTAACAAAAAGTTTGTCACCCTGTCTAGTCTAGGTGACTGTGCACCAAGCTTTTAGATTTGGGGGTGTTTTTTAATCTGCTCAGTATGAACCAAGCCTTGCAGAAAGCTCTTCCAGGCTCTAACCAGAACAAACACAAACAAACAAAATCCTCCAACTCTTTGGCATTATTTCTTGTTACAAGAAAAATGAAAGAGGATTCTTATGGTCCCTCTAAAAAAGAAACCAAACCAAAACAACACAAAGCAAAAATAAACCAGGAGAGGTAAGTAAAACAGAAAAGGACAAGCAAAGAATGCCGTGTTGGATTTTTCTACCCATTACAAGTTTTATGAGAACCTAAACTATTCATGTGTACTTTGAGGAGGATAGCCTGAAGCATATTTCCACTAGAAGGAGGCAAAGGGACCCTGTTCTGGTATTGTAGGTTATTCTCTCTCCACAGACTATCAAATCTCAACAATCACAAGGGAAAATTCAATGCACAAGGTATTCCACCTTACGTGGGACTACAAATGAAAGGAGCAAGGCAGATAATTGAATTGTTCCTATTAAAAATTTCTCTCACAGATGTTCTCATGGAAAGACATCATCCGTTTCTCAGCTCATACTTAGATAACATTTCTATGCAGAAATATTCCATAATGTCTAGGGATCTGCAATACTTTTTGAAAATGGAAGCATGGTTTTCAATTTATTTCTGAAGTTCTAGTTCCTAGATCTATAATCCTGTGCATCTAAATATAAGGCTTAGTAGGAATTAATATTTTTATTAGCATAAGAAGTCCTTAGCTGCTTATTGTTCTTATCATACATTTTGAATACCAGATAAAACTTTGCCTTTTGCCTTTTTTCATTTTTCTTTTTTCTTTTCCTTCTTTCCTTTTTCTTTTTTCCTTTTCCTTTTTTCCTTTTCCTTTTTTCCTTTGTGTTTTTTCATGAGTCAATTGAAAGAGACGTTTCTGTGTAAGCACCAATTTTATGACACTTTTACAAATTCATCTGGATTTATTCCTCACCTCAATATAAAATGTAGTGGCTTATTTTTGCCTCTTCCCTTGAGGGACCTGAAGGCTGTTAAACCCACATTACCAATTAGACCTTCAGAGCAAACTATGGAGATACAGCTACTTACTACTTTTACAAACACAACGTAGTTCCAAAACTATTTGGGATATGACTATTTTTAAAGTTTTGTCATAACAAATCCTTTCTATCCAGGAAACTGGTGGGATCATTGCCACTAATTTCTGAAAATCTGTATCTGGAATATCTAGGAGTCATTAGAGCTATTTAGTAAAAGAATACTTTTAATTAAATATGTACCATTCTAAATGAAAACATGTATAAATACAATGGGACTCTATATTTCTTATGCTAAGAAATGCCTTCAACCAAAAGATGACTACTTTTGAATGGTTCTTTATTATTATTACCACAGGTTTAAAAGATCATCACCTACCAGACTGTCAAGAGTTAACAGAGCATTTTATTTCATATCTTGTAACCAAAAAGAAAAGAACATAAACTAAGAAACTAAGCATTCCCTAATATTTTACTTGAAGTGACCCAATATAAACTTAATCTTAACTTTGCTTTGGCTTCTTAGCACATGCTACTCATTTTGAAGAAATGAAGGAATGTGGTCTCCAAACCAAAGCAGGAAGCCTAGAAAAGGCAGATAATGATGGTTGCGACTAACCACCAAGTCCTTATGCTGTTACCATTTTTTTCTTAATTTAATGGAAGTAGGATTGTTTACTTCAAAGAATGTGTCATGTGCCTTGCTTAATAAATGTTAATAAAATGCTTAGAGACTCAGAAAAGTTATATTTAAATGCCAAATATTATGATAAATAGCATTCTTCATTTTATGCAGAAAATTATTTTCAAAAACTCATTTCTCTATAGTACACTGGCATATCCAATTTCTAGACTAATAGTATTTGGTATGGAATTCATAAGTGTTCCGCAGAATAAAACAACACATTATTCTTTTTCTTTCAAAATATATCACACATTTTTACAATAATTTTGACAGGACTCAGAGGGTTAGAAACATAACATACTTGACCATCTCCCTTTTATCATTTACCACATGGCAGATTTATCTCCTTTGAATAAACAAATCTGACGTTCCCAAAGAACACAGACATGGAAATAAATGAGCCTGAAGTAAGCTGCTGCATAGAATAATAATGTGACTTCAGAATGATCCTAATCTTTAAAACCAAGGTATTAATTAAATAAAAAGTAATGACATCTCAACAAAAGCTGCACTCATTTAAAATGACAGCACTAAAACTGGCTGGTAATAGTAGTCACAGGATGTCCATCATGTTTATGTATGTGGTACATGGCTTCACAGAAGCATCAAGTGCTTCTTAGTATCATCTGTATAGTATTTTGTTTGCAAGGTTTAAAAAACTGATAGAGCCTTATGCTTTAGACATGTCAATGGGAAAGGTATCAAAAATCACTGTTCAGACTCTCAGGTTTTCTGTTTTACTTGGATCTAAAAGCTTCAGTAGCATTTTAATCTGGGTTTCTGAATGGTGTTCTAGTGAAAGAAAAACCTGTGCAAAGGTTAATAACTTCTTACAATGAATTATCTTGGAGAAAATTTTTGTTTCAGCCTTGGCTGCCCTTCCTGAAACCTCCACTCTACAAAATCCCTGGAGATAATCCTGTCTCTGGGAAGCATTCAGTAAGATCTGTTTTCAGTATGCTTTCCAATTAATTTCCTAGGAATTATTTCCTTGTAGAAAACATGTTCTTTTCTTCACGTCAATGTAGATGTCTACGTTTATACTTCAGTGTTTATTATGCATACCTAGAGCATTCAGACTGGAAGCCTTTGGGCAGCAGCATGAGCACCTTATTCCAGTAAGGAACTAAAGAGGAGCGCTCATTCAGACACCCTCTTAGTTCCTTTGCACCCAAATCATGGAAGTTGGGTTCAGAAATGTGTGTGTGCGCGCACCAGGTTGTACAGGGAGCAGGAGAGCCAAAAATGTGGGCACATCTCATTTACACTAAAATGTTCTTTGTTCTTTGAATGTATATTCCTCTTCCAGCAATTACTAAGCCTGCGTATTTACAGTCCACATGAAGTAAAGGTTAAAAACCAATGTCTGTTTGAGGTAGGAAAGACACTGTAATGACAACTGTATTAACAGGTGATTATGCTCATTCTCAGAATGTATCATTGTACTTACTAAGAATCATTCCTGAAGACACCAAAGTAATGGAATGAGACAAACAGAAACACAAAACTATGGGTATATAAAGCAGATTCCCACATACAGGAATACCTAACTGTGAATGCATTGGAGTTAGACAACAGTCTAGGGGATAACAAAAGGCCAGCAAGAAGTACCTTATAAGATAATCATGATTTCCAAACAAAATCTACATATTTTTTTCTTGAAAACTCTTCTTGATTGTATTCATTTTTGAGGTGTAAGAAGGAGTTAATGGCAACAAGGAGTGTCTTCCAACACAGTATCCTTCTGCAAAAGATGTTTCATCTGCTTAAGAAAAGACCTGGGTTCTGCTAATTAATAAAGAATAAGGGAATGCTTTTTCAGCACTTTAAAACACTCTTCAACAGCTTTGCAATTTAACAATGAAGATCACAGCTGTTTCCTAAAAGGACAAGACATATAAGGCAGAGACAAGTAGCTGCTGAATTATTCCTAAAAAGCAGTTAATTCTGGCTGCTCAGAGAGAAGGAGGAATACAGAGTGTTGAAACAGAAGTTGAAGTACTACTATAAGAAATATTACCTCTATAAATCACCTTGCTACCCACAGATGCACTGAAAGCTTTCTCTTATTCATTTCTACATGTTCAGAGTATGAAATATTGGGTCAGAATTTTTTTAACAAGTTTGAAGCAGTGGGTGTTGTTTTTCCAGCACAAATATGTCATTCTTCGTTAGTAAACATACCCTAGTGATCTCAACCTCCTGCATTATCCAACGTACTAACCAACACGACTTCTGTTGAGTCAGCCCGGATACTACCTCCGTGGCATTTGCCTGCAGAATACCTAGGAGGGCAAGGTTTGTAAGAAGTCATCTTTCATCAGTATAAATTATATACCTTTTTCTGTGAAAAAGATGAGCTTCTGGGTACTCAGGTCTCTCTCCAGTCATAACCCTACAGCCCCATAATACAGTATTGACACGGTTAATAAAAAAGTTGCATGATTCATACGGAGTTTACAAGGCCTCAGAATTAAAGTTTGACAGGCTTGCTCTGTCTAAACTTTTGTTGAACTACCCAATTTAGCAGTAAATGCCTTTTTTATTATTATTATTATTGGCCAGGTGGCTGTGGTTAATCTGTTTTATTTTGTTTCATTTTATATGGTAGTACCACAATGGTTTTATGACTAACGTAATGATGCTGTATTGAGAAATATGAGCCTGGTATCACAGCTGAGACCTTGGGAAGTGGAGACACAGGATGTGTTGCAGAGGTGCACAGACAAGAGATGAGGCACGGGCTGGCATTGGAGACATCGTCTCTGTAAACAACTCACCCATGGTGAGTTAATACAAACCTTAAACTGGACAAAACTTATTTGAGGAATAATAAGAACAACAATGAAATAGTTATCGACATAGGTAGAAGGCACTATACACGGTCAGTTCAGATGTAAAGTGGAGCTGCGGGCCAATGAAAAAAGGAGCAAAGAATTAACAGCATGCTAGGAAACATAAAAGTGGCCCCAAGTGGATCCTAGAGTGAGAAAGAAGAAAACATCAACATGAACTAAGTGAAGAAGTCCAGGTGCTGAAAACTCATTGTCACACTCCCACCACAAACACTGAAATAAGACTATTGACCTTAGTACTCAGCAGAACAAGGGATAGATGAATTGCTAGGAAAACAGATGTGTATAGAACAATCTTAACTCTAATCTTACTACTATTCTTACTACTATATTATTTTTTCTGAATAGAAGAATATTGTTTCTTTTTCTGTAATAATCAGATCTGGACTAGTAATGATTCTTGGATTAGGCTGCAAAGATTTGAGCTCTACTAACCACCTATTCTTGACTTTTTATATAAGGTGTTTTTCCTCTTTGCCCATAAACAAGATGTAGAGTATAATACAGTCAATGTAGACTTTTTGATACATTTTCTGCTTCCAGAATCTTCCCCCGCACTATCAATCTCCAAGACAAATGAACCCTGTAGTACTGCATCATGATAGCCTCCTAGGTAGGGATATCTGGAGAAATCACAATAGCAAGTCAGAAACAAGCAAAGAAAAATCTGTCCCATCAGTGAAAAATGAAAAGCAACGCAAACATCGAAAACTAAGAATAAATATTTATACTTAGGCTAAACTCAAGTTAGCAAACTATTTCCCTGAGAAGATAATTCCAAAAAAAGAGAAGAAAAAAAAAAAAAGTCAGAGTATGAAAGAGTTGAGTTCCTAGGCATAGGTACAAATCTGTGAGAGCTCAGCAGTCTTGTCCATGTCATGTCTTGCAGTCAGGGGTACTGAGTCTCTCTCAAATGGCACCTAATACTTAGACTTAGGCAACTAAAGGCTACCTCTACTTGCTAGTCAGCAAAGCAACTTTCTGGAAGCTACCTCTCTGTACAACCGCCGTGACACAGGATCTTCAAGACACCTACACCCTTCTGTAAAGACTGCTGGAAATGGGAGGCATCACTCAAGGGCATTTAAAACAATATTTGACATTGATGATAAAGCAACTGAGTCTTGTCCTGAGTCAGTGCCCTGGAGTGCAAGCTGAATAGTTCTCATGTAGCTACGGCTCATATTTGGATGTCTAAATATAGGTATTTTATTATTGAACAGAATTTCACTAAGGAAAAGAAGATTTGCTTCAAATAAGCTTTGATTTTTTTATCTAAACTGGAACTTCTTTTATTTGTAGATTCATGAATTCCTCTGCTCATTCCTACTCAAAGCTGTGCTCTTACATAGCAGATAGTATTTCACATTAAAATGATTGACATCTCTACATGTGAAGAAACATGAAAGTGTACATGAAGAATAACCTTAGTGAAATAGCTTCATTTTCAAATCCATTTCTACATTTTAAGCGGTCTGGCATAGGGGCAAAAGCAATAGTCAAAACTACCAAACCAAAGACTTTTTCAACAGAAACATTAAAATAAATTCCCAAAACAAACTCCAGAGAAAGAGTCATTTATTGGATTAAAACATCCCTCTATATGAAAATCTTCTACTGACTAAATCTATAAAATCATCCACTGGAGTAAAAACCTGTGCTATAGAAATTAGGATAGGGATGAGTAATAATTATATTGAAAGTGTAAGCACATTTTGGAAAACATTTTCATGTCTTTTAAAGCTTCTACAGTCAGTTCAGCGCAGTTTCAAATATGTAAAATATGTTTTATGATCACTAGCGTTCTCATCCTGAAGCAGCATTTTCCTGACTCAAACAGAAGGAGGATCACAACTGTTCTAGTAGTGAGACCTCAATGATTAATTTGCCCTATGCAGTGATGCATTCATCCATCTACTTATTTAGTTATAAAAGCTTAATAGAGCTTTCCACAGGAATTGCGATATTTTAGAACCTACATTACAGGGCATAATAAATATAATTGTGATGCTTTTGCTAGTACTACAAAAATTAGTACATTTCCAGAACCACATTTTGAAACATTCCTTCTCCCAAAAGACTAGCTGGAAACAGGATAGGAGCAAGAAGGGGGTAATGTCCTTTTTGGTGGTGATTACTGAATAGAAACTGGACCTTGGATGCCTCCCTCCTGCCTTCCAAATGGTAATCCACCCTTGTTCTTTAGTGAATATCTCTCCACTCCACATGGGAAGAAGCCATGCAGTTACACTGGACCAGAAAACAAAGTAAAGATGAATCCCACCTTAAAGCTCATTACACTATCATCATTAAAATCACCCAGAAATATGCTGTCCATAAAATATAATTTTTCTGCCTGCCAGGGAAGCAGCATGGGCTCCAGGTCGAACATTAGCAATTCAACAAAATATTTTTAAAAAAATCTATTGAAGAAAAATGCACGACATACCAGACAATATCATGTTATTGTCTTACATTAAATATCATCAAAACATCCATTGATATAAAGACACAGTCAGACACTTTTGCCCTCGCTTGTTTGGATGGATCTCAGTGACATGATGACAGTGAGAACAACACCATCATATCGTTTGATATGTTAAAAATGGTGAAATGTTTTAACTTCACCTTTTCCAGAAACATTATGTTATTAAGAGGCATGCATTTTATTCAGTTGTCTTACTCTGTGATTACATTTTTAAAAACTTATTCTGGTCAAATTCTGCTTTTCCTGTGTCACTGGTAGAAAGGATCAAACCAGAGTATTTTAAAAGGTCTCAGAGTAGGATTCTACACTGGAGAAATAATTAAGGCATCTAGCAGCATCAAATCTCTCCTACTTATCAGTCAAAATATTTCAGGTGGGGAATAAAAAAATGAAAAAACAAGCAAACAATAAAATTCCAGAAAATATAACACAAATTGATGCCAGTCTTGCCATTCTTCATTAGGGCAAATAAAGCAGCAGACAGCAATACTGTTAGATTAAAGACCTAGAAATGCACAACTTGTTTCAAACCTCTAATTGCAGTAAACCAGCATAGTTCTTCTAAGCTCATAATTGTAATTAAGTTATAATTAATATGCTTCACATCACCGAAGAGTAACACACAGTTTCTTAACATTCTAGTTGCTAATGGAAGCTACTATTTTATTCTAAGTATTGATACCACATATAGTTTCTTCACTAATGAAAAGATAAAAAAACAAGAGAAGCCTATTCTCTCTCCAAAATTGTAAGAATTCTGAATAGAATAGTCAGATTACATTAGCTGTAAGGATAATAGACCTCTAGCGGCGAGATAAGATGTGACTGTTAAAGTATCTTTAGCTGATTGTCAAGCTTCTAATTATCTCCAGTAGTCTGATGATTAAAATAAAAACACAACTGGATTCTCTGCCTCCAAGATTGTTTGCTATGGTTAGACATTGATGTTCCTCTTTAATCAAGACAATGTTGACATCATTGTATAAAAAAAATGATTGAGATAAAATATAATTTGGATATGTCTACTGGTCTCATTTACATGTTTTTCCAATTAAAGATAAATATTTCTACGTACTTAAAATGTTTTGTTCCACATTTACAGCAGTCTGTATTGCAAACTACAATTTAGGAAAGCTGCAGTTTTATCAGTTCCTTTTCATGTTTTTCTAGCAAATTTTCGCTCCAGATGAACTCATCTCCCATTTTATTTATAGAAGTTTTTTCTCATGACTTAAGACAATACACTTCTTATTGGATAAATAATTTTCTTTTAGTGGATATAATATTGATTTAAAAATTAAAACCTCTAGACACTTGAAATAATCTTTTGTTACAGGTAAATAATAAATTTATTAATAATTATTTTATTATGGTTTAGTTCTGGTTTTAATTGGTTTTGTGCAGTAATTGACATTCTGGGAATAATTCATCTCATTACAATTCCGGCAGTTTATTCCCTGTGTTGGGCCATTTTGACACTGTCAGACACCATGCATCAGATTTTGCCTTTTAGTACCTTATCTTGGTCCTAAATGTGAGTGGTCTTTTTATTACTGATCATGTGAAAAAAAATGAAAATACGATTTTTATGAAAAAAGGGTTTCAATATCTTCTGTGGAATGCACATTAGAACAGCATTTTGCAAATGGGTGAAATTAAAGCAAACATAATTTCCAATGAAAATTACAATTTATGTGTCATGTTTCACATTGTTGGTGGCATAATAAGGTAGTGTAAAAACAAATGGAAGTTGTTATAAACTCTTTTCATTCAACATTTTAATTTCCTTTTTATCAGTGACCTCACCAAAATCACTTTTATTTCTGGCCAAGAATCTAGCTGTAGCAAAGCATTCAATCAGAATTTTTCTGATGAGCTCTAACACAGTAACAGTGTGTCCCTGAAAGTAAACTAGCATGCACTAGATAGATAGTCTGTATTTAAAATGACTGATTTTCCATTTCACTTCAATTTAGGTACAAGGCTTTCTGGCAACATAAAGATAATAGGTTCGCGATGTGAATGAGGCAGAAGCAGAGATGAAATTAGACACTGGCTGGTGGAAAGGAGACCCAGATCTCTCAGGCCCCAGCGCAGCTGAAGTCCTCCAGCCTCCAGGCACAAGCTACCACCACTTTGGCCATATGTGTCTCAGTTCAGAAAGTTGGTGGGTGGTGACTCAAAAGATGTCATTATTTCTTGACACCAATCATCTTCATTTCTGTGGCGATGAGAAAATAGTGTACTACCTTATTTCTAAGCTTAACAACTTTTACTTATGCAGATTTGTCAGCCAAGTTCAGCAACTTACTTATAAAAGAGGCATTAATTAAATTACATATTCCAGAAGTGGTTTTGTTTCATCAGTGAATAAAATGGCATCAACTGCTTAAAAAAGAAAAAAAAAAAAAATCTATACAAAAGCGCAAACCAAATTGACTTAGGGGGTTATTTGAGTAAAAGTGTACTTTATTATGAATATTTCATAATGTGATACATAAATCATTGTAGAAAAGCCTGTACTGTAAGTTAACTCAGGGGATGTTGGAAAGGTTAAAGCCTAGATAAGTAATGAATGAGGGAAGGAAAAAATAAAAACTTTTTCTTGGTAAGGTAAGGTATTGTATCAGATTGACAGATTTTTCACAGTATAGATTTATTAATATCTTCAAGCAAAATTTTGCTAAGGATCTCACTCATTAAAGGGGAAAAATGGACTCATGCTGTCATCACCCACTGTTTCTACAGTTAGCATTATAATAGATGTCTCTTAGGCCAAGGTTTCCCTAGGTGGCTACAAGTGAAAAGTAACTCTTAATTTATTTCCTCTCTTTCCCCTAATATTCCTTCACCTTGGTTCCCTGCCCCCCACCAAAAAAAAAAAAAAAGAAAGAAAAAAAAAGAAAAAAGTCAAGATTTCAGTAGAGTTTTGAAAACAAATATAGAATCATTCTGTCCTGTTCATATTTTCCAGGTTCATGTCATTGAAAAATGTTGGTCTTTTTTAATAGATTAGAGCTCATAACAGAAAGGAATATTTCTCCAAGATGGTATCATGTTAAAGTTGAGAAAACCAGTAAAATTTTGAAAAGTTCAGAATGATACAATATAAGTCTGGCTGTAAAAAAAAAACTGTGGCTAATGTTTGCAAAGATATTCTCAAATAGCATCTACATGCTATTTTAAATTATTTTTCACATCAGATTTTTTGAACTAAGAAGCATTTTAAAATAATTTAATATCAGTGATTTACAACACCAAAGCTTAACAAGCTTATTTAAGCATGATTATACATTCCAATACATGATTGGTTGTGAGAAAAACACCAAAACCAGAGAAATATATGCAAATTGAAGTTCACTTATGGAGTACTGAGAAAAAAGTATTATCTTAGTTTATAATTATAAATATTCACATAAAAGAATATTCTAAAGCATATTTAATTCTCACTTCTAGTCTTATACATATGGAACTGTAACACTCCCAAATTCAGTATATGGCTCAATGTTAATATTGCCAAAACACTATCAAAACGCTATTTGGACTGGTATAAAGAGTAGGAATGAAAAAAAAAAAAACAAAAAAAAAAAAAACCCAAAAACCAAGAAGCTACTAATTTAATCAAGAGACCTCAATAACACATCTGACC
Source organism: Charadrius vociferus (assembly GCF_000708025.1). NCBI lineage: Eukaryota > Metazoa > Chordata > Aves > Charadriiformes > Charadriidae > Charadrius > Charadrius vociferus. The sequence goes on along the minus strand of NW_009647830.1, from coordinate 5,297,659 downwards.
ACCGTAACCAAACCAGGAGTTTTAATGGTAAGCATTGGAAAGATTCTCTGAGTAAGTTTGCTGGGGAATTCAGTGGGTGTGAATAAAAATGGAGCATCACAACGCAGTGGCACTTTTCTGATTACTCCACACTTCACAACAACGAGAGTTCTTGCAATAACAACTCTCCCTGGAGGTGTTCAAGGCCAGGTTGGATGGGGCTTTGAGCAACCTGGTTTAGTGGGAGGTGTCCCTGTCTACTGCAGGGGGGGTGGAACTCAATGGTCTCCAAGGTCGCTTCCAACCTAAACCATTCTATGATTCTGTGATTCATGTTGGAGACAGAGGGTGACTGGATGAGTGCAGCAGCTGGAGTGCTCTACGGGCTTACAGGCTGACAAAGACAAACAGCCCTCACTCTTTTATTGACTGCAGAACAATATAGAGGAGAATAGAGAAACAGAGATGTAATACCTGAATTACCAACAGCAGAATAACCAGTATCTAGCTTATTTTTAAGAGCAAACAAATAGCATTCCCATAGACTACAAAATATCAATGTAAATACAACACAACACTTCCTGATGCTCAGAATGTGATCATCTTCACAACAGCCACAGTATAGCCACTTATTTTCTATAGAAAGAAAAAAAAAAAAAACCAACCTATTTACCTCTGACCCAACACAAGTAAAAATATTGGATTTACATTAGAGTATTTCCTTAAGAAAAACACACCAACTTAGCACCTCTGTTTTCAGCTGAAGTATTTTGAATTTATCCATCTTGGAAAGAAATCTGAGGTTATAGTCTAACCAAAATTGGATCACGGTAAAGATAAGATTAGGGATGGATTTTTAAATTAAAAATAAATATCATATTTATTTCAAACATAGTGAGGAAAAGATCCTAGCAATGAAAATGATGGAAACAAAAATTCAGTGTTCAGTAACCATCCTTCTAGAAGATGCATTGATCTGTGCTGAACATCTCTGTATTGCAGAGTTCACTCCTGTATCTTTAAGATCAGAGAAATTTTACTTGCTTGGTCTATTTGAGAGTTTCAGATTGATCTTTTAGCCACACTCGTAGTTTCTCCCCATCGGATACGTGACACAACCCCAGCAGCTGTAATGCATGAAATGTGTCATTCGGCTGCAGACGCGCTCCAGGAACTTGCTCTGTAATTTTGTTTCCTGGTCTGACTGGTGTAAGTTTGCCTTACTCCAGCCTCCCATCTGTTTGTCACCATCTCCAAACTGTCCTTCGCCTTTCCTTTTGTTCCTCTTTCTCTACCTTGCAATACAGATGTTGATCTTCAGCCTAGTTTTTGGCCAGGCTCTCAACCTAGCCATTTGGCTCATCATTTTACCACATCTCTTTTCCAGAACTTCAGCTTGGTATCTTACTCGGTTTTCCAGTTTTGGTCTGCCCTAACTTAAGCATTATGTTTTCTGTTATCAGCCAGCGCTAGGCTCTTGGTACTTGTCTCACCTGCCTGGTATAGATCCCTCTAAATGTTTATTCCGTAACACGGGAAAGCACAAAAGCAGAGGACAGACATCAGTTTGTTGTGGGGATTTTTGTTGTTTGTTTATTTTGTTATAGTAGTTACCCCATGCAGCGCTACAGGCTTGGGGAAGCTTGGAAAGCTGCCTGGCAGAAAGAGACCTGGGGGTTCTAATTGACAAGCGGCTGAATATGAGCCAGCAGCGGGCCCAGGTGGCCAAGAAAGCCAACGGCATCCTGGCTTGTATTAGAAATAGCGGGGCCAGAAGAAGTAGGGAGGTGATTGTGCCCCTGTACTCAGCACTGGTGAGGCCACACCTCGAGTATTGTGTCCAGTTTTGGGCACCTCAATACAAGAGAGATATCGAGGTGCTGGAGCAAGTGCAGAGGAGGGCAACGAAGCTGGTGAAGGGCCTAGCAAACAAATCATATGAAGAGAGGTTGAAGGAGCTGGGACTCTTTAGTTTGAGGAGGAGGAGGCTGAGGGGAGACCTCATCACTCTCTACAACTATTTGAAAGGACACTGTAGAGAGGTTGGTGCTGGTCTCTTCTCACAGGGAATTAATGACAGAACGAGAGCGGATGGCTTCAAGCTCCAACAGGGTAGATTTAGACCGAACATTAGGAAAGAATTTTGCACAGAAAGAGTGGTCGGGCACTGAAATAGGCTGCCCAGGGAGGTGGTTGAGTCACCATCCCTGGATGTGTTTAAGAGCTGTTTAGATGTGGTGTTGGGGGATATGGTGTAGGGGAGAACTTTGTAGAGTTGGGTAGCTGGTTGGACTTGATGATCCCAAGGGTGTCTTCCAACCTAGACAATTCTATGATTCTAAATTCCACAAACACACAGGAATCGAAAGCGGAGAAGAAATTAAAAGGTGTAATGCAAAGCATCCAGTCATCATGATCTCTGTCTATTATGAAAATACAGATGGAAATAGGGAAGAAAAAATATGGCAATGTATTATATTCTAGAGACTCTGCAGGGGTATACCAGGACGAGCACCTAGTGTCCTGGTGTGATGTATGTGGAAGGACTGCCTTACCGAACAGAGCAAAGTAGATGGTTTCATTGATTTATGATGCTTTGCAAATCTATGTGCAAAACACTATGTCTCTACATTTTACACGTCATTGGTAAGAAAGCTTTAGGGTGAAAACACAGGAGATGTGTGTCAGTGAGTGTGAATTGGTTTTAGAGTGTGAGATAGTACATAGCAAAATATTAAGGTTTCAAAGTTTGGTTTTGAGTTGCTCAATAGAAACTGCGTCCGTTTTCACTCTTGGTAAACAGTTTTGGGGAATGTTTAAATGGCTTTGTGCTTCTTAATTAAATTGTCAGGAAATTTCTGACAGACAATGAATGTAGTTCAATATGTGATTCAGGAAAGAACACATATACAAATCATTTGATTAATCTGAAATATTGAAAATATCTTGTGTATAGAAGTATGGTTCTGTCTAGAAATCATGATGAGAGAACACAGAGAAGGTCTGAGAGAAGAGCTAACCAAGGTCAAGGCTGATTCAAGTTCTTTACCATTAAGCCACTCATTTGTCCTTATTAATATTTTTTTCTGTATTGTCAATATTGTGTATTCATATAATTATTTTCCTAGGTAAAAAAATAAAAACAGAATCATGACTGATGAAAATTCTTTCATATTGTAGAACATAAATTTAGCATAAAGCTCCAGTTCAAAGGAAAATTCCAATTCCTCAGTCATCTAACACTTAAATTTATACAAAATTAATCCTTTTATACTTTCTTGCGGAAACTCCTTTCTTCATCAACAATAAACTATGGTGAGTTGGCAAGAGGGTTTAGCATTTTTTTTCCAAAAAGAGTTTCATGTAAATTTCAAATCTAGTCAATGTTCTATTAAGCTGGTATCAGTTGCTTTGCATTTGGGGGACACAAAGCTCCAATGTCTCAGTAACCTCAGATCCATGCCACTCAAGCACCATAAGAGATATTCAGATTCAGATGTGGCTGGAGATAAGGATCCAAATCTGTTTATTCAGAGTGCCCTAATGAATATACATCATAGTAATACCTTTTTGCAGTTGTTCTACCTGACATAAATCATCTTTTCTCCTCTGTCTCAACAGATATTAATTCTATATCCTGCTATGTAGGTCATTCATTTCAGATGGTGCATGAGGATCGTATAACTTTCCAGCTCTTAGTGGGTGCCCCATCCAACAGGCTATAGTTTACTCTCATCTGGGTCCAGAAATATCACCTTAGTGACATTTCTGTAGGAAGCAGCCATATGAAAGATACAATTCTTCCTCATTTTTTTCTCCAGTCAGTTCTAGAGACAGTCTTCTCATGCCTTGAAGAAAGTGATCCAAGTGATGCTTTACTCAAATAGTAAGTAAAGGCAGACAATATTCCTTAGTTTGTTTGAATACTAGGTTTCATGTTTATATTCCAGCAAGCCATGCATGCTTTATTATAAATGCATATAAATGAATGCATGAAGAAGCTTTCAAAGGTTTAGTGATTCATTTATTAAGAATCCTTTTCACAAACGCTTACCAGAGAAACATTTTACGTCCATCTAATGATCTAGGTTATAAAAATGTGTTCATTAGAATTCATCTTAGGCGATCAGAAATATTAAAAAGTCATGTCCTGTTATACAATGCAGGTTGAAGCCTTTGCAAATTCAGCCTTTTCCCACAAGTTGTTTATATTCATCAGTGCAGACATGCTGAACAGTCAGGCTAGCATATACATTTGCTAATCCAGCTTGATAATGCCAGCATTATTTAGGTTACTCAAGTCATTAGCTACACAAAACAGGAACCACAAACACGTGGGGTTTTTTTCCACCCCGATTAATTTTCTTAGTGCTTAATCTCTGAGGTTTAAGAGATCCTACTTGTTTTCCTTTTCAGTGATTAAAAATACTTCATTTAACATTTCCATACTTTAAATTCAGCATATTTCATGCAATATGATGCATTCTATTGCTTATGCATTGTAACTCCCTTTTTATAATGCAAACTCTGTCATTAAGACCTTAGAGCTCTCTTATATCAGCAGCTCCTGACAGGAATGTAAACCTGTGAGTGTGCTGGAACTGTTCAGTGTGAGTAGTAAAACTCTCACTCACAAACAAATTGTGGGGCAGACTTAAAAGTTTTCCAACGCCTGGGAAAAAAAAAAAAAAAAAGGACAGGGGGGCGGGGAGAGAAAGAAGACAAGACCCGTCACTTCCTAATAAGCACTCCTAAAGAAATAAGCAAGCAGGCCAAAAAAACTCACACATACAAAAAAAAAAAAAAAACCAAAAAAACCCCCACCAGTAAAAATGTGAAAAGCTAAGAAATAAAAAACTGGATGAGAATAGGTAAGCAACTTCAGAATAGGACAATTTTCTAAAAGATAATGTGTTGCCACTCAGAAGTGCTATTTAACAATTTTAGTTCATTTCCTCAGAATATGAAGTTTCTGTAAAGTGATTCTCCACTAACCCTGTTAGTAAGATGATTTTAAAATTAGCAAAAGTCCTGTTAAGCTATCCAGCAAAACCACCAGAAAAGGACAAAGATGATGAGCAGTGTCCTGTCTAAACTTAAATGGGACACTAAACTAGGCAGAAAAAACACTTAAAAGTGTTTGAGAAAAGCAATACTGTAGACACATTGCAAGTGTTCCTAATACCAAGCCATAGAACTGGGTTCCTGAGAAGAAACAGATGTAGCCACTCTTTATTAAAACAAAGGTGATGGTGTTGCTGACAATGTTTTCTACTATTCTAAAAGTTTTTGAATATCTGAGATTAGGATCCCTGGATTTTCAGCAATATAGAGTTTGAATCCAAATTTCAATAAGGATTATAATATAGCCCATCCCATCCTGCTAAGATTATACCATAAAAATATCAAATTCTTGGAGCCAGAGGCATAGAAAGAACAGTATCATGTCTGCAAATAAGCTTGTATCAAATATATAAACCTTTTTATCATCAGAAAGAGTAATGATTACTCACAATTCCAGGACACATCACATGCATGGAAATGGAAAAAAAAAAAAAAGTTCTCTCATTGGTTCTTAGAGGAGAAAATAACACTGGTTTTTGAGCACCTCACATAGACTAACGTAAAGTTACTTAGGCCAAAGAGCCGTTCTTCTTGTAAACCCACATCCAAGAGTGTAAGGGACAAATTCTACGCTCAGTCTTTCTCTTTGCCATATCGAGTAAGATAAGGAAAAGATTTTCTGAAGGTGGGATCTCTCTATATCCTTTCTCCTCAAATTTCTCCCAGTACTTAGGCTTTTAGTCAACTATTTCATATTTCCTTTTTTTGTTGTTGTCTTTTGCTTGTTTGTTTGTTTGTTTGCATCTATTGTCTGGAGACATACTTGATCCTCACCTCCAAAGAATCCAGAAAACAGGGGACAAGGAAATTCTGACCACGTGCTAAATGTTGTCTTGTTCAGCAGTAACCCCAGTTATTCATGAGGTAAGACCGTGTCACAGATGGACACAAAGAAGGTTCAGGTTACTTTAAGAGAGCAGAGTTTGACCCTTGGTCACCTGCAGCTGGCACTAAATCCTCCATCGCCTTCTTTCTGAACCATTGACGTACAAAGTTGCCAAAAGGTAATCAGGTAAAAACTATTTTCAGCCTATTTTTTTTTTTTCTCCTGAAATGCATTGAGACACCAGGCTGTCACAGGGACCATGGGTGACTGCCCTGGTCAGGAGCCAGGTGGCAAACGGAGTCTATTACAGAGTCCCAGAAAATGGAACAGCTAAAGCTGTAACACAAACATAAAATAGCATGTGAATATAAATATAACATAGTCATTGCAAAAAAAAAAAAAAAAATGTTGCTTAGTATAGTAAGGCAAGGACTAATGTTAGATAAGAATAGAGGGTTTGTGCCAGCCCTGAAATAAGAGATTCAGTGATAAACGGATCATTCTGAAAATGCATGAAGTTCAACTGGCAATGGAAGAAACGGGGAGAAAAGTGACAATAGTAGACTTCCCATAAGATGCGAGGGATTCACTGAGATAACACACAGTTCACGGTCCTGTTGCCTGCTTTTTCAACCACTCAGGTAAGAAGACTTAATAAGGAATCAAATCCCAGGATCACTTTTATGTTTTACAGGCAAAAATCATTGCTGCCGAGGAACGTATAGGTCCTATATAATGTCCAACTGGTTATTACACAAAAGGCCAAACAGCCTTGATTACCATACTGCCTTGGGACTCAATATGCACTTTCTGTAGCTGCTTTCCTTTCACTTTCCCTCTCCTCTTTACATCCTCCAGAAGTGGGAGAGAAGCCAGTCTTACATCTCTGCTCTGCTCCACAACTCCCCTTCCCTCAGCAGTGTGGAACCTGAGGCTGTACCGACAACGCGGTGCAAGTTGACTGCACCACACAGAAGTCATCATGAGCATCCAAAAGTTCAAACATGGTAAGAGCAAATATAGAGGTCATTCAGGAGATTTTATGTTTTTTTGTCATGTGTCATTTACTTTTTAAATGTAGACATTATGCTGAAAGAAAATAAGATAAAAATATTAAAATAGTACATTTAGTAAAATGCAGGCTGTTAAAATCACCAGTTTTTCACTATTGCTGAAGAAATTACTGTTCTAAGAAATGCCATTTTCTAAGAAGAGGTTCTTTTCTCCTCTTCTCCCAGACCAAAAAGTCTCCACAGACATTTCCATCCAGCGTTTTAAGTTTATACAGAAGCAAACACAAATGAAGTCAGTATTAGGCTTTTACTATGAAAAACAGTATTCTGCAGGAATCAACTTGTTCAATTTAGCAGCTGAAAAAACACAAGCTTCAAAACTGAAGACTTTTCTGAAAATTCAACCAAAATAATTCTGTCTATAAGGAAAACTCTTTGCAGAAAGACACATTAGGTTTTCCAGCTGAGATGCATTAATATTTTAGTCAAGTCTTTCATAGCATTTAGTGTAGCATGTATAATGCAGCATTTGAAAAGTTGCCTGACTCTCTTAGGACCATAATTATTTCTGTAATTTTGAAACCTGGTAGGATATGGGTAACTGCAGTAATTATAGGACAATTTTCTTAATTAATGCAGTCTGCAAAATACTCACATAAGCAATAGCAAAAATGGTTAGAATTGATTCTTATCAAAATTAATTCATAAAAAAAGAGAGACTCAAACAATAACATAAGACTCTTTCTTGACCTCATTAATGAAATTTAAAATAAAAGTAATGAAGTGATAGATATAGTATCAGCTAGAGCAAAGGGGCCAAATTCAAAATTTAATAGTGTAATATACTTTTACCAGAGTATAACCAGAATAATGCAATGGAAAGAAGAAAACTTATTTTTCTGGAAACTTAATTCCCTAATTAGTTTAAGCTACTACTGATATCGAAGATATACATCAGCATAACAGGAATCTGTGGCTTTTAGTTTGGTTTTGGCAAATAAGATTAAGTAATCAGAAATTTCTGCTATCCTTGCCAGTTTTCAGTCATGATGGATACAAAGTTTTAGAAAAGACTGATACAAAATAAAAATGTCAAAGAGAATTAAAAACTGGGAATAAGGATTATAATTTTTCACACTCCCTGCAACACAACTGAAATGATTTAAGCAGTTCAGATCATTAGGCTTAAACACAAACTCCATTGAAACCAACAGGAAAAAAAAGAATCTTGCAATAATTCCAGAAGATTTTTGATCAGAATTAAAACTAACATATCCTAATGTATTTAAGAACTACTGTGACTATGATTATCAGCATTTGCTATGGAGACTCATGTCAGAAGTAGCTGATACCTAGTGTTATTAAAGACAGATGTCTATTTACAAAAGATATGAAAGGAAGTTGAAAATAATTATACAGGAAAATATCTAACAACATAAAATATTTTACTTACTTGCTGACCTTTGGGTATCATTTGCTAAGAAACATGACGACTTACCTGATTCTGCATTGACAGATACTGTACTGCATTAGAAAGAAAAAGTTTGCATAAAAAACCAAAGAAGTTCAGAGTGCTTCACTGTTTTGCCAAATGAGTAACAAAGCTGCCAGGATAATGATTAATTTTCTGAATTTTTAAATATCTTTACATTTTTTTTATTACCCAAGAAGATTTTTTTTCTATTAACAGGTAGCTCCCTCTCTTACTTTAGACTCATGGAATCAAAAACAACAGATTATGAAAATTTAGATAAACTATTACATTAGCAAACAAAAAGAGAATAACTATTGATGCAATCCTAGAACAAGCCTAAAAATATGTATACACATCTAGAGATCTGGTATTAGCTAGAACAGATTGGTTCCACTCTGTTGCACTCTGCACAGTTATGCTGGCATGAAGTGAACTGAAATTGAATTCAAAATGCAGTGTGCAATTATCCAGAACTAGTAACACACAAGCTTGCAATCCTACCACACCAAGTACAGTCTATCGCTACTCTTCCAGCAAAGCTTCGAGATGTTTAGAGATGAGAATTTTGGCTTGGATTGTTGATTAGGGTCTTTGACAATCAGCTTCTGAATGTGCAGACGTCTAGTTGCCTGCTCAGCTCAGGGAAAACTTCCAAGCTGCAGGGAAAGGCAGGACTTTTGACAAAGCTGTCCTCAGAGCAGCTCTGCTGTAAGTTCAATACCGCCTTGGAAAGAGATCAGCTCATCTCAGCTTGTGTTCAGCCAGCAATATAAGTTAAAAAATGCCCACGCACTTTCTTGCTTGCCAGAACTTGATCACTTAAGCTAAGTGGATACAAGACATGGCTCCATGTGACCTAGCACAAGCTTCCAAGACCCAACTGCCAACTTGGGAGTAGTCAGATGACCTATAAAATAACATGCCACATACACATACTGAAATCCAACGTATTAAGTCTACTTATGCCCGCACAGATCAGCCACCGAACCAACGTCAAACTAATTGTGTCTGCCTGTTGAAACCATATGTGCGTAATTTCACATATTCAATACTGCCTGGCTGCTTTTCCAGAAAGCTTATTGTCAGATATCAAAAACAATGAGCATCTTTCCAGGCAACATAAGATTCAAAGAACTTTTAGATCCTGTAAGAAAACTAAAAGAAAGAATTTCTTATTACAAATCCTGCAGGATGGCAAAACAAGTTGTCTTGTTCTTTCACTGCCTTTTGTTTGTTCGTTTAAAAATTGAGACTGAACCAGCTAAGTGCTCATAAATGTAACAAACCTCTGAAAATGCAGACTAATGGCCATATCAAAACAAATAAAAATGCACAATAAATACAATATAACCCATAAGTATAACACGAATAACCTTTTATTCATGAGTTTGCAATGCATTAATGCAACTCTAAAAACACAGCTCATAAATGCCATATGACTTAGAGCCTTCGTCTCTCCTGCACAAAATGTCATCCCTCAGTTTGCAAGCTTTATCTGAGAAAAAGTTGCCTAAGTATCTTGCACTTTTTCATTTGATAGAACTCAAGCACTGTGGCTATTCAATTATCCTAGGTAAGAGAGAAGTTTAAAAAACACGGTATACATCTCTATCCAGCTACAGTATCATGGAGGATTTGCTATAGGTGACATTTAAGCTATTGCAGCTCCACATAACTGTTGGTGAGGACAAGTCCAGCACTAGTGGGATGTAAGAAAGCAGCATTCCCCAAAGAGTTTTGTTCCCACATAGCACCCACAGAACTATTACAGAGGAATGGGTATGGCCACTCCCTCCATTTTCATCTGACTTTCACTCACTATTTATAAGACATTTGTAAAAAGGAAAAAATTTACTGTGTATTCCCATTCATTGGAAACTGTGATTTCCTATTGCCAACCAAAACACAAATATGACATCTATTCAGCAAGCAAAATGCTCTTTCTACCTTTCCAAAGATATCAATAGATGATCAATGGATAAGCTAAGAGTTAAAGGCGTACAGAGCAAAAGGAGAAGGGGGGTTTGGCTTTCTATTCAAATACAGTACTATTCTCCCTACATACACTTATTATTTGCTTCTTTTGTCTTGATACTTTAAAAAAGACTTTAATCATTAGAACATCATAGAATCATCGGATTGCCTAGGTTGGAAGGGAACTTTAAGATCATCAAGTCCAACCATCAACATCCTTACCTGCTTGGCTCTCCTCGTGAGGAAAGTAAGCCCATTCTTTTTTGTAACACACAGTCTGACTAACTTTTTCTTCACTTGCACAGCATTGCTTTACCTTACTTGAACTTGTTTTCCATCTGGAAATCTTTCTGTGCAAATTTTGACGGACTGATAAGTTTGCCTTGAATTTCCAGATGTGCAAGTTACCTATATGGTACTTATTACATAGCTAACTGCATCAAACTTTTCACCAGTGGCTGCCATTCATCCAGGAACATCTGACATACACGCACTATAGTTGTAGGATATCAAAGGTATGTCTGACATTCTATGAAAATGCTGGATGTAATGGCCACACTCGGTGCTATACAGAAACTGTGCTATGCAGAAACAGAGTAGGTCTGAAGTTTCAAGAAAGGATTGGACTCCTTCACACATGATAAACAGCGCGTTATAGTCATCTAGGAGATCCTCAATCAATATGTGGCAACCTTACTCATGCATCAATAGATTTGGAAGGCCTGAGATTAGATATAGATGTATTCCTGTAATTCTCTGTTCATAATAATTCCTTATGGAATGACAACATACAGATTGCTTCAACACAAATTGTGGGAAATGTATAATACATTTCAGTTTGGCTAATAATATGGGAACTTGTACTAGCCTTCCATCATGATCTATAATTATATACTATTAAACAAGATTTGTGGGATTTTTTTTTGAGTTTTGTCTGTCAAGGGAAAGGGAATAGGTTTACTTGTATTTCTCACTGTAATTTAATCCTGCAGGGAGGGCATTCAGCAGCAAAGAAAGGTATTTGTCCTTTCAACTCAAGTATTCAGCGATTTATCTTGAGGAAAACACAGGAGCGGTCTCCCAGATCCCAGTTTGAAAAAATACAAGTTTCAAATTAAAAAAAGTTCCCTGCAATTAGTATTCATATTTTCATAACAGCCAGATGATCTAATCAAGATCAAGGCCACGAGGCATTATTATGCAAACTAAAAATACAGAGTCAAGGAATTAAAGGGAAATCAGTCACAGATCCCGTGCTATTTGCTCCCAGTAGTTCCCTGTATGCTGCCAGCTCAGAGCGGCTGGAAACAAATATTGCGATGCTGCTGTGCTCACTACCTCCAATGGACTATGCAAACAGGGTAGCGAGCATATATAAACAATTCCTTGGAAGTGTACTAATAAATAAAAAAATCTTATGCAGTAAGATACTGTCTTTGAAATTTCCCAGGCTTGTCAAATCATCTTGACAGCACGTCATGCCCTGTTACGCTGGCGTATTAGGTAAGGCTGAATGCCAAAATAAGAATTCATGACAGGCCAATTATCCTGGCCCGAGTGTCGTCTTAACTTTCAGTATTTCTCCCGTATTTCCAAATGTTACACTAAATAAGAAGCAAAATGTCACTGTTACTTGTGTGCAACCACAGAGGATCTTATAGTTCACACAGGTTAGAATTTATTTTCAAGACTACCAACAATCTAATACCAAAGCCTGACTCTGCATTTCAAGTTTTGAATGTACATGAAGCATGGGCTGATTAAACTAAATTTGATCGTGATTTTTTCTGTTAGTAGGAATCTCATAAAATAATTACCAGATAAAGCTCACCTTAGTCACAGCACAGAAAATTCGTGATGGTTTTCAAAAAGGTTTGAATGTGAAAGGTTTCAGCAGGGGTGAGGTGATAAGTGAAGATCTACCAATAAAGGCTGACTTAATTCTAGCTATCTATAGGGTGTTTTTATAACGCTTTAAAAAGCATTTCCTACATTAACTCCTTCCCCAGCTTGTTCTCAGTCCGAAAAAAATAAGCAGTCTCTGTTCACCAGCACTTTGCCCTAACATTCTCAGTCACATATGACAAGACTGGCCAGCAGCAGGATTTTCTTTTTCTACCTCCAGTGGATGGTTCAGGAACCATTCAATTAAGTGGAACATTGTTACTATCAAAGACTTGCTCACTATAGCTACCTACATTAGAATCCATGCCTGTACCAGATAGTCTGAAAATCAAACATAAAACTACTCATCCCCATCACCACAGTGATGTTTTTCAATTTCTACCTTTATAACTGTGGATTTCCCATCAATCCAGTTGCTCTTTATGAAAATGAACCATTTGCATAGGAACACCAATAATGTGACAATTTTGACCTCTTAAACATGAAATACATCGTGAACAAACACCCCTAAAACACATGTACAAGCAGAGATACTGAACCTTGAAAGCTTCTTTTATTAATATTCAAATCACATTGTTTAAACAATGTGCAGGCTTAATGACTGCACAAAGATTCAAATGTCAATGACATATATAAATACAATTTCAGTTTGTAAGTAGAATTAGGTTTCCAGCTAAGAAATGACTGAGGTAATTTAAAGATTAATTGCTAGCAACAGCAAGCTACAACAAAACTAGAAACAATGAGCAAATAATCATCTTTAAGTCTCATGACACCAGAATAACCTATAACTTCCTTTGTTTCAATGTTTATAATAAATAAAATGTAAACAGCCATCTCCTTACACTTGCCAATACTTATTTCTTAGTATTAGAATTAATGCAAGTAACATTAACAGAAATTACTATAAGGAAGTTGCTTAAAGGTATTTAATTCTTGGAAAGTTCATTTGTCGTGTTCTCAGGTTAATTGTTTGAAATCATTCTTTCCATTTCCAAATTGAGAGATATTCTCAGATGATATAATACAAGCAACACTCTCCAGGTGACTGGAATCTTCGTAAACACATACATCTTTTCTGGAGTTCCAGAAGATTTTTCTAAAAAGAAGACAGTCCTTAGTATGACTGAAAACCTGGACATGAAATTTGATTTATTTTAGTTGAAGAATTGCTGAGCATAACAATAACCTGAACATACAAAAAAAAAAAAAAAATATTTGTTCTGGGTAGCCTATAGAAAAAAAAAAAACCAAACCTAAGATGGTAGCACTCAAACAATAACTGGGGCTACTAAGTTAAATCAGCAAAACCAGATAGCATTGATATGCTTGCAGCATAGTTTCTCTTATGCGCAGTCAAACTGGATGACATCGACTGGAAACGCTTTCCTTCAAATTTTAAAGAATTTTTTCCTGCTGTCTAAAAATAAACAGAATGGAAAAGATGGACTACAAATTCCTGTTTCAGAAATCATAGCAACACTGTCACTGTTCTCACCCTTAAATTTCTTCAATCATGCCTGTTTCCAAACTTTCATTATCATTTGCTACAGTCAACAGGAAGCAGAAAGACAGGAGTAAGTGTCATTGATATCCACTTTATCTGCCACCCAGAAAAGTTTGGGGTTTAAGTTTACAAGAATACTTACAGAATCAGTCTTACAGAATCTGGCTATTTTTTTCCAGGTGTTATTGAAATAACATCTATATAGATAATGATTCAGTACAGCAATTAACTATTTGCTTTGGGTTAAACTCATCTTTAAAGCCTATTAATTTCAGTGACATTTACATTTCAGCACGTTTTACGTACACGGCTGAACTGGACTTCCAGGTGAGCCTGCTAGCAGGTATTGTGCGCATCCCGTGACAGCTGTTCAAGTCTTCCCTGACAGCCCCTGTCAGTTCAGTGTTCTGAAATACCAGACGTAACAGCATTGTCCAGTGTGTACCTCCATTTTAATGTTAACAACAGGCAAAATTTCAAGATCAATTACATCTGTCTGTCTTTCTGACCGAAACATATATATATAATATTAAGATACATAATGAGTTTCCACTGTTCTAATGACTTTTAAATGTTAAACATGAAATATTGCCTGAGGTAGTTTCTCTAGCATATTTTTGGAACAGTTGCAATTGCCTTCAATATTTGAAAACAAGAATGATCACAGAATTGTCACTTCCTCAGAACAGCCTGCCATGGGAAAACAGCCAGCGTTCTTCACTGAAATGAAAAATGACCTAGCATTTAAAATTATGATTAACAACTTGATACTATTAATTAATAACAGTAACATCTGCAGTTCTACTACCTAGGTTATATTTGTAATATATTGTTCATAATGTGCTAGCAAACATATTAATACCTAAAAACACAGAATCAAGGTTAACATTCCTCGATCAACTTGACAATAGAAAATAAGGATCACTTGTTTCTTTCTGCATTGTTATAGCACGAGCCAATACAAGCACGAACATAATTCCATTGGAAATCCAGAGTACAATTTTTCATGCATAAGACAATGATTTTTTCATCCCTAAGACAAATATTTAAGTCAGTGGGTTTATGGCAAACTGGGCTTTTGTAAATTCTTTCCACCTAAATCCAAGCAGAGATCAGACATCGAACTGAACAGCAGTCACATAAGAGTGAGGTCTCTTACTCTCCATAGCACAGAGCTCAGTTGCTTCTGCAGCAGTTAAAAATATATGTAGGATCAGGTACGTTCATCACCACCACCAGAGACTTTAGCAGAACCTGAAGCTCAAAAAGCAGATAGCTCTAATACTTCCAAGCTAAAACCCATGACACAAATACCTGTCAGCTCCTGCCTTTTGGCTCTGAACTCGAACCAAGACACCTTCTCCACACCAAATACTCTAAGACCTGAGCTGGAATCTCTCTCAGACCTTTACAGAAGTCTCTCTGCCCAGTCTTATACTATCAGTAGGGACAGTGGGATGCATACTCATTGCTTAACGTCTTGCTTTCCAAATAGTGTTGGAAATTAAGAACCAAGTGTTTGACTCTGTTCAGCAGAGGAGGTGACTGAAACCACATTTCTTACTTTTCTGGAAAGCACACTGAGCAGAACTTTTATTTAAAAAGTATACAATACACATATTCTCCATCACCACAGCGTTAAAAGAAGATAGTGAGTTATAGTCATTTCTTTGAAATAATGGCATTGGCAACAACAGTCACAGGAACATTCTGGATTATGAACAGTAAAGCACCCAACCCCCCCATAAACAGAATTGCTTTAAACACATGCGTTTCTTCCTCATGTCCCTTTATGCATTTCTAAATGTGATTCTTGCAGTGTTTTGATATTCATACTTCTTTTTCTCAGGTTTTGTGTAGAAATAGTGCAATGGCATCTTTGGCAGTGATCAGGCCAAAGTCTCACACGCTCACGTGGCTTCAAGGTTATGTTGATTTGTCTCTTCTTTCAAATACCAGGTGTCAGACAGTTCTCCGACCATTGTGTTCAGATGGTCAAGTGATATGTATTGTTGCTTTAGAATCCTACAGAAAGATGTCGTAGCAGCATATAGTCCTATATCTGGTAAGGAATTCTAGAGAATAAGGGGTTCGTAGGATCTATCAGATCTATCAGATTTGGTCCAAAAGAGCCAGAAAAGACCTGATATTTTATACTCTTTTTCTGCTTTATTTTCCAATTTTTCAAGGCTCTAAGTAGAAAGAGCAGGAAATTTTTCCAGCTATCTTTTGTGGCAGCAAACCAACTACGGAGAGTAACATTTATGGGGTTTTAGCCTACATTATATTTAAAGAAAAGAAGAGTTACTCAGAAAGGATTAGTGGTAATTCTCAAGGAAGAGAACTTCAGAAGGCAGGAGCAGTAGCCTAACACACCAAGGAAAATATTTGCCTAGACATCAACAGAAGTTCTCCCAGTTGCTACAAATTTCATTGTCAATTAAGAGGACTACACAGAGAGTAGAATCAATAACCCAGATTATAAACTAGGAGAGGAAGAAAGCAAACAAGTTAAAAAGTGCACCATTTAATAACCAAAAGCCCTCTGAAAACGACAATTATAAATCTAGAAAAGTATATCTTTACTCTGAAGATATTCAGCAAAGATTATTGGGACAGTAGGACTTCCAAAACACTAGAAAAAATGCTGCGTACCATTTGTATGGTGTACATATAAGTTTTTGTATTTTTCTTGTGAATCAAAACCAATTTGCCATTATATTGATGCAAAATTCAAGAGAAAAGATATTAGCATATTTTTTCTATCCTGATACTTCTTATGAGGTTTTTTACATAACTCTAGAAAGGTTTAGAAGAAAGAGCACTTCGCAGTATTTCTGGAGGTTTAGTTTTTTCCCCATCAAAGTGATCTAGAGATGCACAAGAGGCTAAAGATAATGTAAAGAATAGTCCCACTTATATGACAAAGAGGTAGCAGCCTATTTCAGGTGGTGAAACATACCCTCTTTCACAGATTCCCTGTGGCAGACATGTCATAACAAAGTAAACAGTGCAAAAAATAATCCCCTTTCAACATCATTTAGAGCACTACTAACATGCTGTAGAGCAAGACACTAGCTTGACGCATTTGCAGTGTGCATATCGTTTAGGAGAGTCCATCAGTGGATTCTGTTGTGATTTTCCCCTCATTCTGTGGTGATGGTATCTAGCCATACAGTTGCCACAACTGATAAGACTGGAAGTTAATTTAAAAGCTAGCTGAGGTAGCAGAACTGTCAAGGGTTTATTTCACCCTTTTAAGGTCTCTGAAATTATGGAAAATAAGGTGGGGAAGTAAAAATCTCTCATATTTTTTGCTGCAGTCCTACACTACCATTGGTGACATGCACATAAACAGAAATAAAGTTAGAGCAAATTTATTTTCAGAGACCTGCAACATGTATCAGTCAATGTCCTGCTGATGCATAAAATCTGAGTTTGCCACTTAGTTTCATAAAACTGTCACTACAGTATGAACTCTGTGTTATGCATTACTTCATGATATTTGTCAAAGTTGAACATGAAAGTCATATGGCTCCATGCTACTACCAGCAGAGCAGGCAGCTTGAAATCAGAGATGCGGGGCAGATTTTCTCTTCTTCAGGCAATGATTTTTAGATTTCAAGTTATGGCCTGCACACTGCTGTAACTTTATCATTTGACCTTTTTCTAAGACAGAAAATGAAGTTCATCATTACTCCACCTTTTCTGTTTCTCTGGACTTCTTCATACATGTGTATTACTTATTACTATTACTTAAATCACCAAAAGATGATCACCGCAATCAATGACCGAGTGTTTTATTTTTTCTCCTCACTTCAAATTATCATTCAGAATGACAGGCAATGTGCTTGCAGATGCAGAACTGACTTTCCTGCTCAAGATAAAGGTGTTAAAAGAATCTGGTGAAGAGCATGGATCTGAGTCTTTGTCTTTATGTCTACAGTGATAAAATCAAAGCAACTGGAGGATGCATGCATAAGATATATATGTTTTACTCTTCATCTCTATAATAATGGGCCAGCCAAATCCTCTCACTCAGAGGTCTGTAAGTTTCTTCACACTATCTACACAAAAGAGGGGAAGACATATATTCACTAGCTATTCAAAACGATACGCCATTTCAGCTTGCATGAGATGCACAGCTTTAAGCTTAGAAAAGGAACCTTCCTTTACTTCATTAGGCAATGAACCTACTCCTATGACTTTCTACCCACAAAAAACAATACTATCTTAGCACAGCCATATAGATTTCCAGAGGATGTGTTGTTGCAAGCAGCTTAAGAGATCTTCTCAAGGAAAAATCATAGGTATTCTGGACCCTTCTTTCATCTCACCTTGGACAAGAAATCTGTATTTAGTCTTTTAATGTTTTCTTGTCCAGGATTAAAAGTATTATGCGAGCACGACAATATTTTCTTTTGAAAATTATACTCATAACAACCTCTCTTTTATGAAACATATGATCAGGTCTAAAGTTAGAGAGGATTTTTTTTTTTCGTGTGCAATACACATTCTGGAGAGATTTAGTATTGTTATTATATACACAGGTAACTGAACCAAAGCCTTATGGAAAATGTTATAATACCTTTCCCCTTTTTTTTTTTTCTTATGGAGTTTATTTGTATTACTTTTATATTAACAAAAACTCTTAGATTTTAGATCTTTTTTCTATTTTTCTCAAGCTAATCTTATATATAAAAATCGTATTTTATTATTATTTCATACCACTTTTTGTAGAAGGAGGGTTTATTCGGTACCATTTTACTCAAGTTTGTGTTCTATCACTGACTAGGAAAACCATTGCAAACGTATGCAAATATCAAAAGGGAAAAGATAATTTTTTTCCTTCCATTTAAGATTTGGTGTTGAAGGAATATGTAAGTCAGCAGCAACAGTAATTCTTTGGGATATGAGAAAGGGTATTGAAGCGTTAACCTTGAGGTTTGAGAGCAAAATGAAGGATATTAAAAGTTCCAAAGGTAGGGAAGAAAGAATGTACATTTAAACGTGTCTTGCATTTCATAAAATTCAATTTCTACATTTAGTATAAATTACATAAACATGCACATAAAACTCCACATACGTTATACTGACAAACAGCACATTTTATTTGGGAATGAAAGTGTGTGGAAAAAATTGAGGAAAAAATATATATAAGAGAGATATTCTAGTTTGCTTATAAACAGGAACGTTCTTTGGAAAATTCAGCAAGAGTTTAGTTTGAAAGCAATTCTGGCAATTTATCCAAAGGATAACCAGTACCCATTGAAGACATAATACTCTTCCTCCTAGACATAGGCCTCCTACAGACAGTAATTGTCAAGCCACATCTGTGCTTGAATCAAAACTTCAGGCCTGAGCAGTCAGCGTCTGAAATATGGCAGGGAAGAAAACTTCAGCCTGCTGTAACATTGAGAGCCAATTTAAACTTGACTTGACCTACCTCATCAACTCTGCAGGTATCAGGTGTTGGGCCAGATGATTCCCTCACCACATAGGCCATTTTACTTTGCAGTACTGTTATAAGGTTAGCGCAATTTAGAATTGCTGGTGTCCTTTGCAGCTGACAGGGATGGAAGTCAGGAAATACACTGTGCTTTAACATTTATCTATAATGTGTAAAAACTACATATGTTGTCACAAGTAACTTCAATATGATAAACAGTGATTCATCAACTCTTGTTAATCAGTCATAGAATTGCCTAGGTTGGAAGGGACCTTTAAGATCATCGAATCCAACCATCAACCTAACACTACCAAAACCACCACTAAATCATGTCCGTAAGCACCATGCCTACCCATCTTTTAAATACCTCCAGGGATACCAATTCCACCAATACCCTGGACAGCCTGTTCCAATGTTTGATAACCCTTTCGGTGAAGAAATTTTTTCTAATATCCACCCTAAACCATCCCTGGCACAACTTTTGTCCTAAATGTTAATGTTAATTCTAGAATAAAATTCTCAGAACTCTTTGACAGAGACAGGTCCTCTCATCTCAAATTTCCCTTTCATTGGATGTAGAATTCCACATCACAGACCTTTCTTTACTAAGAATAAGAATTCATCACAGGACTGACAAGTGAGTCTGGGAATGGCAGAACCAAAACTGTGGTTTTCTACAGATTTATGTCTCATGAAGAGTTCTCAAGTGTATAAAATGATGCGAGCTCTGACTGAACTTTTTCATAGCTGAAACATTCACAGTATCTCTCTCACATCTGACATTCAGCAAGAGGTAAAACACTGAAGTCTGTCTTCTCTAGTTTTACAGGGTTTGAAGAAACTCCCTCCCCTAGGAAAATTTGTGAGATTTCAGAAACAAGTGGTCATGATTTAAACTCAGTCAAAAAACAACAACAACAACAACAAAAAGTCTCGTCTTGAAACACACAGAGATGGTTCTTTAAGAACTAGTGCTTTCACAAATTCAGCAAGCATCATTTGAAAAAAGAAACAAATTCTCTGATATATAGAAATCACTCAAGATTTTTTTTACAAGATATGCAAAGAAGAGATCACACTGGATTAGAAAAAAAAATAATCATACTGGATTAAAAGTGCAGCCAAATGAAAAGCTTACAATTAATGGCAGAAAGAATAATGATGATAATGAATGCAAATCAGGAACTACAAATTGAAGAAAATTGGTAAGGTAAACATAAGGACACGAGGAAAATAACACAAACCACATAACAATGTGAGGAGGGTATTTTGAGTGTACATTTGAGCAAATAGTAATCCTGATAAATGCATTAGTATATTCCACAACAGAAAGAGTGGATAAAACCAGGTAGAACTAACCATTTCTATTGTGTGCTAGAAAAGGGGAGGGGTGGGGAGAGTGGGAGTGGAAAGCCAAGTCATCAATCATAAGAACATTTTTTAAAAATTGGGTATTTCATCCTCATAGTCCAAACCAGGATCAACTATCCTACACCATTCTAGACACTCATTTCTAAAACTCAGAACTAATATTAATCTTCTAGCATGGGAAATACCATACCTTTGTAGCATCCTTACTCATCCTTGTAAGCACCTAGTCTGTGATCTGTCTCCCTTAAAATAATATAACCTTAACAAAGTTTAACCTTAGTACTACTTGTTCTTTCATTTCTAGATGCAGAGACCATTTTGCCATCAATTACACCCAGTTTCTAGTTATTTGGCTCGCTCATGCAATTTCAGGGGAGTAAAGTTAGCACTATACATTAAACTGATATAATATGTAGACTGGGACAATTATTACAGCTTTCCTTCTTGTGCCATCTGGAGGTCATCTTTCTCCATATTTTTGTAAGAAATATTTCTCCAGTAAACTAATTTACATTATGCGTAATACTTTCACACCTATAGCTCTCAGCAACAGCTAATCTTATTATGGGTATTTCCAGTCACAATATCCTTAGAGTATGATCTGCAGTGACCCTGAGACTGTGGAATTTAAGGGAAGTGAGCAAGACTGACAGCAGAATTATAATCCTGGACTTCAGAAAAGCAAGCTCTGGCCTCTTCAGGGACCTGCTTGGCAGCATCCCATGGGAAACTGCCTCGGGGGGCAAAGGGGTGCAGGAGAGATGCTAATTTTCAAGGACAGTCTCCTCAGAGCAAAGGAATGGTCCTTTCCAGTGTGCAGGAAGGCAAGTAAGCATGGCAGAAGGCCAGCAGGGGTGAACATGGAGCTCCTTTCTGAGCACAGATGGAGAAAAGTGGGTAGGACATAGGGTGGAAGGAGCAGTACGAAGACATTGCTTGCAAATGTAGGAGCAGAGTCAGAAAAGCCAGAGGTCAGCTGGAACTGAAACTAACAAGAGAAAAAGACAAAAGTAAAATGAAAGGTGTGTGCATCAGTAGCAAAAGGAAAGGTAAGGAGAGTGTAGTAGGAGAAAAGAATTTGGTATCACTTAACCCACTTGGACGTGCACAAGTCCCAGGATACATCCTGTCTGGTGAATGTCATTGCAAGTCCACCCTCTACTGTCTTTGAAGGGTGAGAGCAATTGGGGAGTTTTTCTTGACTGGAGAGCTGTAAAGGCCACACCCAACTTCAAGAAGAGGAAAGAAGGAGCCTTACCTGTCTCTGGGAAGGCTATGGAGCAAAAACCTCTTCTCAGACGTTTTTTAACATGTGAAAGACAAGGTGATTGAGAGCAGCCAGCGCTGGTTTATCATGGGCAAGTCGTGCCTAATCAACTTCATTGTCTTCTGTGATGGACCTACTGGTGCTGTGAACAAGGGCGGGGGTGAAGGGCAGTGGATGTTTTAGAACTTTATTTTAGCAAGGCCAATCAAAATGTCCCATAGTCTTCTTATCACCACCATCCATGAGCTATAGGCTGGATAAACAATGAAGCGGATAGAAAGTTTGCTGGACTGCCAGACTCAAAGGCTGCTAGAAAGCATCTCTGCAGAAAAGGACCTGGACGTCATAGCAGAAGACAAGCTTAACACAAAGCAGCAGTGTATCTTTGCAGCAGAGAAGCCCAAAAGCATTGTGAGTTGTTTTGGTAAGAGCGTAGCCAGCAATTCCAGGCAAGTGCATCTGGAGTATAGTGTCCAGTTTGGGGCTCTCCAGTATAGTGTTGGCATACTGGAACAAGTGGAATGGAGGACAAACATCTTGGGATGGTTGAGGGCTGGAGAACATGACCTACGAATACATGTTGAGAGAGTTCTGCCTTGAAGAAGAGAAGGCTCAGGCAATGAGGTGGCTCATGTCTGCATATAACTACGTAATTGGGGAATACAGCAAAGGCAGAGCAAGAATCTTCTTGGAGGTGCACAGCAATAGGAGGAGAGGCAGTAGACACAGCCCTGACCAACATGGTCTAAATAGACCTGTTTAGAACAAAAGTTCTAGACGAACTCTGGACAACACTTTCTAACCAAATTATGATTCCATGATTCTTACATATAGAGAGCAGAGTCAAAAACTTCTGTTTCTAAAACTAAACAGATATCTAGATTTCCTCTTAGTCCTTTACCAGCATACCTTTAAGATACTGCTGTCCTCTACACTGTCTTTTGTTAATTACTGCAGTCACTGAAGATTTACACAAGTGTTGCATCTGAGATCATAACTTCATTGGAAGAGTAATCCAGCTTGCTTCATTCCATTGTACAAGAGGACAAATTCTTATCGACAATAACTGTTCTGCAAATCTAAAAGTGTTATTTGAGTAATTTAACATTGATCTAGATTTCTAGAAACTGCTTCTCTGATACTGCCTGAGATGAGAGCAGTACTCCTAAATATTCTGTTCTGTAACAGATTAATCAATGTACTGGAGATGAAATTTTTAATGTTGTACATTTAATTATACTTCTTATTAAGAAGCTTTTTGAGATCCTAAAAAGGAAGATTTTCCAATCTGGAGGAGACACCCCCTCTTTCAAAGTGTTCATAATTTGAATTCAAAATGGCTAAAGAATACTAAAAGACAGAAAAAGTAAGATGGGAGGGAATGATGAAGCTTATAATAAAAGTACAGCTGATGAAGATGCTTCCAGCTGATTTTGTTATGTTTTGCTGATTTGGTGTATACCTAGGAACATCAGAAATATGTAGGAACATTATCATCGTAAATCCTACTCTCACTTCCACCGTTGTCTTTTGTATATTGAAGTTAGTGAGAGCATTGTATCACCTGTATTCTCTTCCATAATCAATGTAATAAGTTTCCAAAGGTGATATTTGCATAATTACACATGCAGAGCAACAAAGACAAATTACTGCATATCTAGCAGAAAAGTATTCTCTATTCACACCATTGCTCTAAACTGTTTGGCAGAACTAAATAGGAATGTAGTAGCCCAGATGTTGTTTCAATGACAGGATCATCTAAATTCAGTGTAAATTTAATAGGCAACAGTTAGATGAGTTATTCTGCGCTTATGCTTGCATAGCTGGCAGCTGTAGAAGATGACATTTAGAAAGGAATGGCAGGCTTTAAGGAACAAAAAAGATGAGAAAAAAGGAAGATAGTATGCAGGTTCTAGGTACTATAAGCATTCCAAATCCTTAATTTAGGGATTTTTTTGGAAAGATCTAGAAAAAGCTAACATTATAAAAGCACTTTTATAATGTTGCTCTTTCTAAAGTTTACAAGTCTGCAAAAAAGTTCAGTCAGACACCTGATGGGAGTTAAGCATGTAATCTTTTTTGGATGTTAATTCATTGCAAAGCCAGCTAAGAGGATTAGAATGCAGAAGGTCACTTAGTGTAGGCCATCCAAATGAAAAGCCGTATCTGAGAGCAACCATTTCCTCACAGATACTGCACTTTGCTGTTGTAGAGTCCTCTAGAAACACATCCAGTGGTTCTTTTTGCATGCATTATTCCAATTCCTTCCCAATAAACTGCGAAATAACTTGTCAGTATTTCTGGACACTTTGGAAGGTGACGGAAGAAGATGAGAACTGATGCAATTTAGCTTGCTTTAGCACTAGCAAGACCTAGTCACCCACGTGTGTAAAACATTCAACCAAGTGTTAGTCATCCTACGTATCTCTGCTGGAATTTCTGTGTGTTAAAAACCACAGTATTTACTTGCCTTTTCATAAGACTTGTATGTGTTCCAGTCTATACGGTGGCATTACACGTGCAAATAATTTAATATGCACATATTAGAGGCAAAACAGTTCACCCTTTCAGTTCAGATCAGGGACATTATTGCATAAATCATTAAAAACAAAGCCTTAACATCCAGATCTGAATGGTCAAATATATGTTTGCAAGTGTACATAGATACACATACACATGTGTGTAGTGAATGAAATATTTTGCAAGAATGGAACTATCTTTAACCAACTATTTTTGTAAAAACTGTAAGCATAAGAATATTTATGTGGTTAAATAAAGGCATACCTGTTGGGCACACTATTGCCCTAAGCCAGCTTCTAGCCAGAGACCTCAAGCTGTATCTAACATTGTACTGTATCGAAGCTAATGAGCCCACCGAGCGCTTGCAGTTAAGAGCAGGCTACTTTGCAGCATGGCCAGACTCAGCTTGTTTTATTTCCTGGAAATAATTTTATAGGCACTTTTTAAGAGTAAAGATGCTATGCTCAACACTAGTGGCACACACTGGTGTATAATTGAACCTCATCTCCCCAGAATACCAAAGAATACCCCCAGGCTAATCTGGTGTAAACAGCGATGCTTTACTGAAATCAAGAAACTGGGACACTGACAGAGGTTCTTCATTAAAAGGTTCATCAGATGAAAACAACAAAAGATGGAAAACAATAGATTTTCCTAAGCTGAAATATATAGAAGTAAATCAGTTATCTGTTCAGAGAATAATTTTTTTAGGAAATATAAACTCCCAAAAATCCATAAAACTGGTGTCATTGCATTAATGTAATGTATATAATGTAATATAATGTATATATTGCATACATGTATATATGTAAAGACTTTACGACGTTACTACATTCTAGTGTATCTGTTACATACATAGGCCTCACTAGGAGATATGAGGGTGCATTTTAGTTCCAAGATTGATATTTAGAGACAGGATTTGAAGACACTTTCCCCCTTTTGTCTCAAGTTGTTACTATAATGAGCAGCAAGTTGGTAAAATTATTTGCAAACAATAAAATGATACCAAATTCTCTGTAATTTTTTGTATTCAAGGCTTTTCTGTCTCCAATTCTTCCTCTCTTCTCTTGTGATCCTTTTAACAAGAGATGCTCTTGAAACAATTTACAGTTCAAGGTGAATACCATATTTCATTTCACGTTATTCCAGAATCTGTGGATTATCTCAGTCACATTCGTGTTGGATTTGATTCTCTGCAATTAGTAACTGTCATAAATATGCCTCTTTATCCAACATACACATATGAAGATAGGAAAAATATATACAATTGGACAATACACCACAGTTCTGGCATATAAGATTATTCACCTACTGAAATCACCTGCCAGTATACCAGTAATCTTCTCAAAAAAAAAAAAAAAAAAATCAATCCAAACATTGTTAGCTTGCAAAACCAGATTCAATTACGTGCATAAAAAATTCCTAAATTCTTCCCTGTTACAAAATTTCTGTAACTTTGAACTTATTTTTCTGCATTAAAAAGCTGATGCATATCATTAAGCTCTTCCTTATTCTTCCTTGAAGAATGACACCATTTTGTTTACTTTTCCAAAAAACTTTTTTTTCATTGAAATTTAGTATTCCAGTCACTGCAGCTCTTGCAACCTCTAAATGTTAGGATGCATTGCTAGAAAGAAGAAAGTCACAAAGCTCTGAAAATTAAGTTGATTTGTATTAATTCATGTACATAATTCATAGGGAAAAATGTTCTTTATTAGCTTCTTCACTGACAAAAGAAATGCCTCGTTAATTTTAAACACATCAATCTGAAAATGCTATCCATGTCAGATAGAATAATGACTGACATTACAGCGAGCACAATAAACTGCACATAAAATACAATCACCCATTATTCACTGTCATGCGAATTTATACTCATGTGTAAATACACACGCTTTTGGTACTATGAAAGTTTTGAAAAGTAGAAATCTTGAGAGAAACTTTGATGTGAGGAGAGAGATGAAGATGGATTTAGAAAACCATATAGAGACAGATAAAATAATGACTTTTGCATATCCTTGAAATAATTGATGCTATCATGCATTCAGTGCTCACCCTTGGTCCACAGACCTAGATATCTCTTCACAGAAAGCAATAAAGTTGGTCAGGTTTGATTTATTCTTGGTCAATCCATGCTGGCCTGTTCCCACTCACTTCTTTTTCTTGTTTTTGGAAATGACTTCCATGTGACTGCAATGTTACATTATATTACTAGCATCAGACTGTTAAGTGTATCTAGCTATCCTTCCTAATTTCTGAAATCTGATCATTTCAGAAGCGCATTCTTTCTTGAGGTTGTTACAACAGAAGTTGTCCTTTTGCTATTTGTTTCTTGTTATATACAGTGCGGAAATAGCAGAAACAGCCTAACTGTTTCTCTGTTTAAAAGTTTAAACATCTGATTGAATGAATGGAAGATGGAGAAACAAAAACTGTAGTTTCATAATACATGCGGATGTCAGATAGGTAAGCTTTTTTGAAGATATCAGCTATCTAAACGGATATTAAGAAAATTCTGTCAACATAATCTGTTGAAGCACACCCCCACAACACCTTTTTGTAGTCCCTAGGGAGGCTTGCTCATCTCATCCAACATTAGTAGTCACATTGTGTTGCTTGATTTATTGCAACTAATTTAAGTTGAAGGTAAAAATATCAAAGGGGGGGTGAAAAAAAAACTGGTCACCTGCGATATGCGAAAAACAGTAATTCTCAGAGAAGGAAAAAACAACAACAAAGCAAAATAAGGTTTGTAGAGGAGAAAAAAATGAAGTACTATTATGAAATATTATTCACCAGCATGTAGAGTTACTTTGAGGCCTTTCCTCTGCAATATCCAAATTACATTTTCTGTTCTTAAAGTATGAGTCATTCTTCTTGTCTTGCCTCAATATTTACCCATTTATTAATTTATAAGTAAAAAAGCCATTCACAGAAAAACTTCTTTACAGTTCGGGTGACAGAGCACTGGCACAGGCTGCCCAGGGAGGTTGTGGAGTCCCCTTCTCTGGAGATTTTCAAAACCCACCTGGATGCAGTCCTGAGTAATGTGCTCTAGGCAATCCTGCTTTAGCAGGGGAGTTGGACTAGATGATCTCTAGAGGTCCCTTCCAACTCTGAAAGTAATATTTTTATTTTTCTTTTAAAACCAATAAACAGATCAGCCAACCATTCAACTGATATGAAGGAAGATCACGCCTGATAAGATTTGACTTAATAAGGACTTGCAAATTGTTATCAGCTTTGTATTAGCTATTACATCTCCCTTTTTCTATTAACATTAGTTATCATTTCTCTGTAAATATAATCTTTAATGCCTGACAACTAAGGTCTATTCAAAGAAACTCATACTCCTACTGCAGATCTCTCATGTTTCTCAAGTAAAACCTGCTATCAGGATAAATTAATGTACATAAGTTTGAGCAAAAAGTACATCTGTCCATACAAGTCTGGGATGAGTTCCAGAAGGGGTCTATCTAAGGGAACTTTGAATTCAAAAGTTTACATCCACCCACCTGGATGTAAACCTGGATGAAAGCTGGAGCTTTCCTCAATATATCAATATTTTCCCAGTATTGGGTGGCCCGGAACTGGATGCGGTGTTCTAGATGTGATCCAACAACTGGTATGATAAGCAATGGCATCTCTCAGACTGAAGGAGTGCGAGTCATGTTTTTACAGTACCACAGAAGTGTTAGGAGTCGAGCATAAGTCTCATGTTCAGGGACAAGCCCACCCTTTCTTACTTAACTCCCCAAAGAACTCACAATGCATAAGAATGTCTTCTGGGTTAATTATTTCTTTTGAATAAAATACAACATTGACACAAGCGAGTTCAGAAACATTATAGGACATTTCTGAAGATATACTTAGCAGCCAATGTATCTACCTACTTTTATGTTTTTTCTTCCATATTCTAATCTCCAAATGCATGGCAAGACACAACAATAGTTGGTTTCAACAGATATGTGTGGAATACACATCAGCCTCTCTAAATGGATATAATGCACTGCATTTCACAACTAGTATGATCTTTGATCCCATTTCGCAACAATTTGAGCAGCTCTAAGTGATGAAATTAGCAGGTTCCACAGATTCCATTAAAATATCTTCTCTACCCACTGGCAAAACCGAAAGTAATTCTTGCCCAACTTTCTTCTCCCATATTCATTTTTCACACACATTAAAGAAAAAAATAACGTATGGCATATTCTACAAATAGCTTGACATTCATTTTATGATGAGGCAAGTGTGGAAATCTACAAGTTTAAGAGACTTTTTAAAGGAAATGCTTTTATCAAAGCTACTTCTATCAGAAATCTACTATTCTCAAGTATTTCAAACCAGGGTATTAAAACATAAGACATCAAGACATTTTAAGATGCAAAGAAACTGCACTGACATTGTACGTTGTACTAACAGAAAATATACACATAGATATATACCTTTTTCTTACAAAGAACTTTAAACTTCCCTCAAGTAATTTTTAAGACCCTTTCATGGATAAAAATTGAAGCTGACTGGCTTGTAGTTCCCTCCATCATCAGTTTCCTTTTTGAAAAATGAGTCAAACATTTGCCTTTTTGTGGTCTTGGGAACTCCCTCAATCTGTACACTATTTTAAAAGTAATAGAGATGTCTGACTTGATCAGCTTCCGCTGCTGGTCGTTCCTCTGTTTGAGCTCTGTGTCTAGGCACAAAAGTTTGGGAAACCTTATAGTGAATACAGTGTCAAAGAAGGCACTGAACGCCTCCACCTTATCTGCACCCTTTACATTACTAAATTACTAGCCCGTTTCATCAAGGACCCACATTTTCACTTAGTCTTTTTCTGTTCATATAAGCAGTAGAAGATCTTCTTATTGCCTGCCACATCCCTTGCCATTTCAATTCTAACCGAGATTTGGCTTTTCTGACACCATCTCTGCAGGCCCAGGCAATGCTTCTAAGTTCTTCCTTTGCAGCCTGTCCTTTTTTTGTATATTGTATATGTCCTTTATATATTGGAGTTTGGTCATGAGCTCCCTGTTCAGCCAAGCTAGCCTCCTGATATACATATGTGCATTTTTCTAACTATTAGGATGAACCATTCTTATACTTGAAGGCGTGCTAAGTACGTATGGGAAGCCTCAAGGAAAAGAAAGGAAGTATAGACATTACGCAAATTTATCATCCTACAATTCCTTTTAATATACATGTTTCACCACTTTAGGGCTAGGATAAACTGTGCATAAAATGTAAGATTTTCCTCTATTTTCTTCTGAAACTTATTACAAAGTTAAAACTAGATTTCAAATTTCACCAGGTATAATGCTTTATGTCCTATAGTGTTTACAGACCTGAATCCAACATCTATGAAACTCACTAAACTTCACCGGCTTCAGAGAATGTCAAATGGGAAGTATTAGTCGTGAATAAATAATAAAAATATTTAAAGCAGGTAAACAATTCAAAATTAAAAATTAAATAATAGGAAAGACACTGAAAGATAAGAAGACTTTTTTTAGTTCAGATAATTAAAATTTATTATTATTATTTTTAACAAGAAAGTTTATATACTTATTTATATAATGCCCTGAGAAAAAAATATCTTAAATCCTAAGACTTTTAAAAGTGATAAGTTTATGGAGCTAATTAGAGAGAAATAAAGAAGAATAAGTAATAATTATTGGTTTAATCCTGGCCTTTAGCATATTCAGTTCATCTAAGACTTAGTTAAAAAAAAAAATAAAATAAAATTCTTACAAGTCTCACCAGAAATACTGAGAATGATCAATCCCTCTGTGCTACCAATACTCCAAGGATCATCTTCATCAAGAAAATCCTTGAAATTATTTTTTTTTTTTTTTGCTACCAGTTTCTACATGTTCCAAATCCCTTGGATCATGCAGCAGTCAATCAAGTGAACACCTCTTTTCCAGTCCTTCAATTAGCAAGCCTGTGTTTTATATTAGCTGCCCAGCAACAGGCAATTAGACATTTAACTTTGTCTAGGATCATATCTTAAAATCAAGACTAAAGTTCAATGTTCCCAGCATCTGATCTTGTTTCGGTTTTCCCTTAATAGACCCAAGTTAATGGACCGTGGGTGAGATGTTATTTATTGACTTGCTTTCTAAAACTCCGGAATTCACACAAAACTACTTCCAGCTAGTTTAATTTCTTCTGCCCCTTTTCCAAGTAAATTTTTAGTGCTTTTTTAATATTGTCTATTAGATAGAATGATGTTTTTGCTTAGTGAAACAGTAGTCACAGAATCCAGCTTTCTGAAAATTGCAAATAAGTTTTATTTAACTTCTTTGGCTCTTTGATTTAAATAGAACTTTCAGACAAGCAGCAGCAACACATCTGGTTATTTTCTTTAAAAAAATCAGTTATTTTGAGTACTAATCCTAGAAGATATTTGTGAATATTCAATTAAAAAAAATATATATAGTGAGCTGTTGAGTTCATCCTTTATTGCAGAGCTTTTTGAATAGCTATTCATATAAATTAATAGATGCAGAGCTACCTGCCTTTTGCATGTTCATATAAAGTCTATTATCCAGAATTCACATTTCATAGTTCTTTAAGTTCAATTAATTTAGAATCAGAAACACTCAAATATATTTCATGACATACCCAGTTAAATTAACAATTAGTTAATATTCAGAACTTCTGGTGACCAAATCATACACAAAGTAAATTACCAAATTAAATCACCAAATCATAAAAAAGTAAAAAAAAAAAATATCTGTATTTCTGATGGGCTACTGCCGGACCAGATAGTTAAAAAAAACAAACAAACAAGCCAGCCAACAACAACAAAAAAAAACCACAACAAAAAACCCCAACATGAAATTAAAAATTCTTCTAATCATTAGAAATTCTTCATCATTACAATAACAGTACCTCTAAAATCAAGATAGAGCTACATTTGTCAAATATGGTAGTATAACAAACTCTACTCTTGAGAGCTCACCTGTGCATGGCTGGGAAGGTAATGCACATCTAGAGGAAAATATTATTTATTTATCTATTATTTTGCCTTCACACAGTTCAAGCTGTTATGATATTATAGGTCAATATTAAGAGCGTTTGGACACAATTCATGTCTATACTTTTTCTGGACATGATAATAATTCATAAGACTATTGACTTATGCTCCTTAAGGACTCCTTAGGAGAATAACTGGTGTTAACAACTAGCAGCTCAGAAATATTTTGCCTCTTTTATGTGGCCAGCAGGTCAAGGGAGGTGATTCTTCCCCTCTACCCTGCTCTGGTGAGACCCCATGCAGAGTACTGCATCCAGCTCTGGAGCACCTCAACTTAAGGACATGGACCCATTGGAGCAATTCCAGAGGAGGGCCACTAAGATGATTGGAGGGCTGGAGCACCTCTCCTATGAAGACAGGCCACAAGGGTTGGGGTTTCTCAGCCTGGAGAAAAGAATGCTTCTGGGAGACCTTATTGTGGCCTTCCAGTACCTAAACGGGGGTTACAGGAAAGATGTGAACAGACTTTTTAGCAGGGTGATAGGACACCCTAGTGATAGGACAAGGGGTAATGGCTTTAAACTGGAAGAGGAAAGACTTAGACTAGATATAAGGAAGAAATTTTTCACTCTGAGGGTGGTAAGGCAATGGAACAGGTTGCCCAGAGAAGCTGTGAATGCCCCATCCCTGGGGGTGTTCAAGGCCAGTCTGGCTGGGGCTTTGAGCAACCTGGTCTAGTGGGAGGTGTCCCTGCCCATGGCAGGGGGGTTGGAACTAGATGATCTTCAAGGTCCCTTCCAACCCAAACCATTCTATGATTCTGTGCTTCTAACCACCTTCAATCCCCAGCTCACACTTCCACAAGACAGCAACTACTACTTGCCTCTGCACATTCTAGGAAACTGGGGAACTAGAGCAAGCCTGTCAAATCCAAAATTCAAACCTATAGGTAATTGACTCCTAGTTTACAAACGCTTCACTACTACGTAATACAAATGAAATGGAGGCAGAGAAAGAATGAGCTAGAGAGAGATACAGTACATTCCTAAAAAACATTTGATGTCTCCTCAATTCAGATTATAATCAGCTAGCATGGAAACAAAACCAAAATTCACACTGGAATGGACTTCGGAAATGAGAGTTAACTTATTTATTTGAGTTTAAAAAGTTAAAAGCAAATCTTCTAGATATCTGATTACTTCAGCACTTAAAAAAATAACCATGCGCGCACACACAAAACTACAACCAGTTGTTTCCACAGCTTATAAAACAGAGACCCTATCTCAACTGTGCCACAGTGACAGAGTAACTATATGAGTCCCTCGGGTCCCCAAGCTCTCCTTTGAATTCATATACATGAGGGGAACCTGTTCAAGTTATCGGTTCACATGCAGAATATATACAGTCTCAACGGGAAACAAAAAATGCAACTTCCCAGATCAGAACGGTTTCACGTGTAAATCTCTAGGTGAGATTTGATTAAATATTTTGAGGTACTATTAAAAGAAGAAAGAAAGAGGCAGAGCAACAATGATAGAGACAGAGTAAGAGAACAAGTTAGAGACAGACAGAGATGGAGGCAGAAAGGCAGCAGGGAGGCAACAGAGAGAGAGAACGAGAGGCAGCCCAAGAGACAGATGACTGAAAGAAAACCACATATGCTTCAGCGATGGGCACACAGGCTTCAGGCAACACTGGGACTGCAGCCACATGTACACACCCTTGTCCCGTCCCAAGTTAATTGTTGATGCCAAGGGAACAGATGAAAAACAAGAACCAAGATAAATTAGGACAATCTTTAAACCAGGGAATAAGTAGACGGCCTCCTGTTTGTACTTCTTTACAGAGTGTGATCTACCTGCAGATCTTTGCTTTCTTTTCCTCAAGTTTTTTCAACTAAAGTCAAACGGAAAAGATTTATACTTGAAGTTCTCTGGTGATCATACAGACATGGATGTTTGGCCTCAGCCAGCAACAGAGAACTAGGAAGCCGCTTGCTCAACCCCCACAGCCGTAGCAAAAATCGGGAGAAAAAGCAAAACTCATGGGTTGAGATAAAGGCGGTTTAACAGAACAGCAAAGGAAAGAGAAAAACAGTAACAATAACACTGATATAGGAATATACAAACATGATTACAGTACCGCTGCTCACCAACCAGACCTGGACCACTCCAACCCGCAACTTCCCGCCCCCTCCCCCTATAGCCCGGGCATGGCTCACATGGCATGGGATACTGGTGTCCCCTGCTGCATCCTTGGGAAATTAACCCCATCCCTGCCGGAACCAGGAAAACAGGGAACAAGTTCTGCCCAGAAAAAAAAAAAAAAAAAAAAAGGGGGGGAGAGAAAAAGAATTGCATTTCCCTGAAAATGTCAGTACACCCCATCTGAAAGGCCAAGTTATTCACTTTGCAAGGTATTGCACTCTGGATGGATCATTTCTTTAAACAATTACCTCTGCTAAAAGCAACAACCCAATTAGTAAAGCTGGACTTGAATACCAGAATAAACTCTGATAGCAAATGACCTTTACATTAGGAGTAATTTCTGAAACTGCTCTAGGGTTTTCACTTTCTAGAAGGCTCGAGTGGATTGAACAGATTCCAACTGGACACCCCTTCCTCGTGTCAGCACAAGATGAACACTCTTCAAAGTGGAAAAAGAAATAGAACCCTTAAGCATTCGGGGAGCACTTCAGATATGGACACAACAGCACTCAACAACATAGCCAATAGGTATGGCCAGATAAAGCAATTGCTATAGATGTTAGGACAGTAACAGCATCCTTTCTAAAGAGACTCATTCAACTTCCCCTCCCCCATTCCCACCTCTTTAGGGCTTGGTTTTAAACAGAGAATGTAGCAGGATGATCCTGTCTTTGGTAGACATAATTACCGTGCTCCTTAATCAAACAGTTAGCAAGTCTAAGTATGAAAGTTGCTAAAAAAAGTGAAAAGGCATGACAAACTACTTGCTGAAAAAGGAGCTTAATGTCTTTAAAAAAATGTAATTAAGGCAACATGAGGGGAGGCGTCTCCATGTAGTCAGATTTGTCTGTTGCTCAAACATACTAATTTGCAGCTTCCTTAAAATGCAAGAACTAATTTGGTGAATTATGCTACTGCAAAGGCTAGACCAGGAATGGATAATTACTCCATGGTGTGTGTGGTTGTTGTGAGATAATTCTAACCCCTCTCTTGTGGAATATGATGAAACAATGTGCTTCAATTTCTCCCTGAAGAGAACAACCTAAGATACATGCTCCGACGCTGCAAATCTCAGCCAGGTCATTACTGGTTAAACACCTTAAGTACCGCCAGTCCTCCTTGAGGAGAAAACGCACACAGCTAACACAAGGAAATACTACAATAACTAACTAAAGAGTGAGATTTGTTCTGTGCAGAGAAGGACTTGCCAGAGTTTAACAAAATAGGCCAGTGTAACCGCATATATTTACTACTGTCCTGACACTCCCTCAGAGTATCCCAGCGAGCATTTAACAAAGGTTTAACAAAGATGGGGAGTCAAAAGACCTTGTTCAAGAAAATTAACTTGTGGCCACCCTTTTTTTACTGGTTCCCTTCCATTTTCAGTGTCCTCAGTGTTATGTTGAGGGCACTACTTCCAAGGTTTTCTTTCCAAAGATACTTCCTTCCTTTTAAAGTGCACAACCTCTACAGCTCACATTTGTAAAATATTGCAAAGGGCAATCCATCAAGGTCTTTACACAGACAAAATTGGTTTTAAAATATGTGTAGCAAAATGAAAGTAATCTAAAAGAAAAGAGAGGTATCTTTAAATGTGTAAACTGATACTTAATTTACAGATGTAAAGTCAAATTCTTTACAAACAATAAATTTGTACTTTATTGACTATCTTTGGTCAGAGTCACATATTTTATTGTTCTTTCTCCCTGAATGGATAAGTATTTTAAACTCGCACAAGACTTTAATGTACAGCAGGGTTTTTGTTTTGGTTTGGGTTTTTTTATGACCAAACACAGCTGCCAGTAAAATTCAAATTTATGCAAGATTAGACACAATACTACAATAACAATAGTAAAAAACATAAAACAATATTCAGATAACTGGCTTGATCTTTGTTTTTAATTGTTCATACGCAGTTAATAATGACCTCGATTTGTGACACTGCTTTATCACCCATACATCTGCGGCATTAAATGTTTTAAAATAAATATTTTGAGTTACCCAGCCTTCAGTTGACAAATCTGCCGGTTTCCACAAGTGTGTGCCAAACTGGAAAGTTTGTCTTTTCTCAGAAGAGGGACATAAATTTAGCCTTTTCACCTCGGCTGTTCAGCTACATGCAGGGATAATAGATTCCGCTACTCTGTTAGCAAAAACAAGGGCTGGGACCTGCTGTCCGAGATTTCTGCCCAGCTGAGGGGGCGATCAAATTCTGACGAGCCTTTTCTTACCGGTTCAGCGGGGTAATCTCTGGGCAGCAGATAGTGAACCTCTGCCAGCACCGCCTGTCAGAAACTGATGAAATCTCAGTACGGGATATGAACAAAGGATGGATTTGAAAAGAAACACTGTTTTTAAAGACAGCCACGTGATGACAAGAAACATTAGTTGGAGATGTTATCTTCTCAGAAAATATTACCAAGATGTAATAGCAGAGAGGGAAATAAGGGAAAATTCGAAAGCATGTTATTTCTTCACCAGAGCTGAAACTTGTTTTTATATCATTGTTCATTTAATGTGCTCCTTTTGCAAAACATATAGGTTCAAAAACTTAACTTTAGCAAATTACATGGTAGGTAACGGGTAAACCGGAATTTCCATCAATCTGATGTTCTGTAGCCAGTGGAATATTAAAAAAAGGTTGGTTTGGGATCTCAGGCACTACAGTCAGAGACCTATATTTGAAGTAAAATACCAAATGGAAACACTGAAACTGCATTCAGACATTTTTTTCCTTACTCCTCTCTCTCTGTCCAGTGTTTTTTCCAGGGACACCACCCTGAGGGGCTCACCTGTGCCCTGTGGGGGGTCCTGGATACCAGAACTTGTTTCTGAAGGTGTATAGTCAGGTTTTGTCCAAAGACCAAGGCATGTGCCAAGTATTTAAGTTAAGACTGTTTGAAATACACCCCGCTCAAACTTGCCATATTGCTTTTGAAAGCCTTCACAAAATTGAGCTCTTTAACAAACTGATACTTATGAGAAAAATTGTCTCTGTATTACGAAATATTGTGGAGCAGCATTTTAAAATAGTTGTTTGAAAAAGTGTAAAGCACTCAACCAAACAGATCATAACTATTTTGTTTTGTTCAGTACTTAGAATTCGCAAGAAGTTCTAGCTGAAAAATAAAATAAATTATTTACTACATTAGCTGTGTTTGTAACCCCTGAGAACAGTTGGAATTTTGAATTATCCTGTAAAAGGTCAACAGAATTAATAATTACAGCTGTAACTATGTATGAAAAACTGTCATTGGGTTTTTTCTAAATAATAAAAACAGTTTACAGAAAAGCAAAGGAAAGCTTTGCTGCTGGATGCAGCAATAATTTTCTTGGAAAGCATGTCTAAAAACCAGTCACATCCCACTGTTTTCTATGGATTCACATTAATTTCCTGTTCTTCTTCAGTGCTCTATTATTTGGTGTGTGATTTAGTATATAGATGGAAAGTTAGTTATGTGTACCTTATATGATACTGTTCATCTTTTCTCCCTTAGTTACTATTAAAGATCAATAATTTTCAGACAAGGCAAGTAGAATTCCAAAGAACAGTCAAAACACTGACAATTTGACTTATTCTTCAGATCCTCAGAACATTTCTCAAGATGTTAGTCTTCCTGCTTACTGAAGACAGACAATAATTTTAGTCTACTGGACAGTCAAGAACCCCATGTAATTGTAAAAGGGTTTAAAAATATCCTCAGCTGTTGTTTTGGGTTTTTTTTAAGTCAAAGTCCAAAACCAGAAAACGTAAAGTAATCCCTTTGAAATTACAAATATACCCTCCAATCTGTCCATAGGCTGCTCTCACATTCCTTCAGAAGAGTCACTTCTCTTGAGGTGACTCAGAGTCCTATTGGCCAGTCCAGCTGGCTCCACAGCCATGCTGATTTATGAGCCTGTCTCCTGGACCTTTCTGGATATTTTAGATCTAACATTAACTCTCCCTTGAAATGCTTAACTGCCTGCAACTAGTCATCTAAAAAAAAAAAAAACTAAAATTTTTCCAGGTGTTTTCAAACAACCCAGAGACCAAGACCTTTATTAATCCCCATTTCCTGACTTAGAAGGTAGACCCTGGGTTTGGGTGACTTTTTTCTCTACCTTTCTAAACAAACATCACTTTTCCATATCCTGTGCCCTTATTCCACATCTTGTGTTAGTGTCTATAGCTTCTACAGAAGTAACAGTTCCCAGAAAGCTTGTGCTTTGACCAGAAATACGCTTTTAACCTTAAAATGCCCATAAAGAGGCAATGACTTAACAATGATCCTCAAAAAAACCCATACAATCAGTCCATCCCCACTATGGACTCCCAAACTATCTGTAAGGATTCAATCAACTCCAGCTTCAGTGGGACTTACTGCTGTTCACCACTGTAGGATCTAGGGACTAGCAAAGTTTCTCAGTCAACTGCAGGATGGATCTACTTACCCTTTCACAACCACTACAGGTATCCAACAGAAGATATTGAAGGAATAATTAGTTCTCCTAGTAAGTAAAAGCATGTTTTGCAGATTGTTCTCTTTATCAGCTACTTCAAATGAATAGCAAAGGGGAACGAAAAAAAAAAAAAAGAAAGTTGCTACAGAGGATTACAAACCTATGGTCAATATGTCTTGCTTCTCCTTTGCCTGCTTACCTCTAAATTCAGATGAGACCGTGAGGGAACAAACACCCTTCACACATCAAAGAGGATCTAGATCTGCCTAAAATGCTGATGCAAAGCTGAATGCACCATGGATGAGAATCCTACATCCAGAAGGGGGACAGGCCTCCATCAACTCCAAAAGTAAAGGTTCTCAAACTAACATTTTGTAAACATTTGATGAGGTAAACAAGAGAAGAAGAAAAATTCAGATACCTCCGAGCTTTAAGTAACAGCAGAAGGCAAAAATCACCATTTGTTAAAGAAATGCTGAGGAATTTGACAGAAAAGAAAAACCCATCCACATATTGCTTCAGCTACATTTATAAAATTCTTTTTCTGTACATTATAAAAAAAAAAAGTAACTACGTGACCTCATCTCAGGATTTTTTACGTGCTTACTCAGAGTAGTCCTTTGGAGTCATATTGAACTAGAAGGTATTAAAAACATAACTAAGCCACAGAATCATGCTAGACCTGAATCCTCAAATTCTCTTCCCTTATAAAACACGCTAAATCTGAATGGACTGCAACAAAAGACCATAAGAAACTTTCCAGTTCACAGAAGATTAATCTGAGTGAACATTAAGCACTAGGACAAATAAGTGTTAAACAAATTAATCAAACTTGAAATTTCCCCCAGAAAATGAAGACAAATTCTAATAGTCTGAAGGGCATTGTCGAGAATTTTTATAAACCTATATAATGAAATGAGAAGTGGCAGCTCCTTAATAAATGTTTCTTTCATCAAGTAGTTTTGTACAATGAGGATGCACCACAAGAGACAGTCTAAGCTTTTTTGGTGTATTTCCTTTCCATAACTCTTCTGCAGCTTCCTTAAAAATCCATCTGGATACGTCTATTAGCAACATGTCTAGGACTAGCTTATGAGCAATTAAAGAGTTGCCAAATTAACAGATTTTTGTACAGCAAATCTTGTTATATTGCAACACATTTACTTAGAAAATGAAGCAAACTGGTAAGATAAAAGAGCACAGCAATGCATAATATAGTAACAAGAGATGTTAAAAAATTACAGTGAATAATTACAAAAAATAATAAAAACTATGATATGTAAGTGAATGTAATTTTAATACATCATGTGTACAGCTCAGCATACCTATGCAAGTGTTTATCTTGTTCTGTGCTTCTGATAACGAGCAGATGCATGTTTTCAGCTCTAAGTAAGTAGGCAGCTTGATTCTGGCACTGACTTGTAACGTTCTGGAACTTAATCACTCTTGGGAAGGAGGAGAAAACAATACCATCAGCTATCATTGGCCCACAAATAACCTCATCTGGCAAAATCACGAACAATTGAGTTCAAAATGAAGATAATTTATTTTTTAAACACTTGTGTAGTCAATTGGAAGTTCCACGCAGGATTCATTAGACAGATAAGGATCTAACAACTGGTAACTTGAAAAAGAAAAGAAAAGGTTTATTTGGAAGAGTGGACTTCATTTTCAAGATGAAGCACAGAATAGCCTGTTCTCATCCAGCAAAAGAGGAGCAGAAACTGCAAGAATCGTATTAGGAGAGAAAGAGACAATCAGCACTTCCACAATATCTTTCTCCACCAGGCTGGATTTCAGAAGCCACAAAACCTGACAAGCTCCAGTCAGAGCCTAGGCGTTACTGAAGTAGAAAGCCACATGGAGAGTGCTCAGTACTTCCATCCTAAATCTCCCCTCTGGAAAAAGGATGTATGTTCTTGCAGGTGGATAAGCAAGATTATGACCTGTTTCCAAAGTCAAGTCCGGTTTTTCCTCAAGACCCTACATGATGCAAAAGGACACGTGTGCTGTTTGGGTTTGGGTTAGGTGAGAGACAAAGCACTGAGACCCAGTGTTTGTGGGGTTGCAAAGGGGCTGCCAAAGGAAGGTGAGGCCTGCAAAAATCTTTCAGTCCTGCCCCCTTTTTTGTTGGAGCCATAGCTGCAGCCCTATGCTCTCACTTCCATCTTCCATATGTAACTGCCAAAACAGATCAAGAAAAGATGGAAAAAAAGCAAGCTTTGTATCCTGTCCTTATAAGAATTGGGGCTGCAGTTCTGTTCAAGTTACTACCATACCATTGTACCAATGGCAACTAAAGACTCAACGAGGTGCCCAGACCACAACTCTATTAAATGAAAATTTAAAGACTTCTGTTGAACTATATGGGTGACTGTTACTAGCAAACAGGTTTTCCACCACAACATGTCAATATCACCTTCTTCAGCCATTAGAATTACTTTACCTATTTTGCTTTACCTAGACTATCCCAACCCTGCGCCAAAGACTGCTCAATAAAACCAGCAGTAGAGGTGTGGTCTTAACAAAACCCCACAATATTAGGAGGAAGAAAGAAGACTTTTTAAATATTGGTTAGTCCGGAAACTCTGAACAATGCAGTCTTCAGGTGCACACAGCTTAGCTCATGTATCACTAGCTACTGCAGCAGTAGTAGTTTGCAGCAGTATTCAGTAGGGCCTTTTTGTTTGTTCGTTTATTCTTTCCAAGCTCAGTATCTCTTCTGCTTTATCCACTTAGAACTTCTCTGCCATCATCACTTCAGGCTATCTCCATAGCTTCAAGATAACAGATACATAGAATTTAAGGCCAGAAGAGGGACTGTTACATCTTTTTGATCAAGTCTCTTATATTTTCATTAATTAATCAGTTTCCACTTTACATTTCCGTTTATTAACCTTTTATCTTGTTTTCCTTTTTGGAAGAAATGTTTTCGCCAAAACCTTTGAGACTCAATTTGAAGTCACCAAGAACTGAAGAATAGCCCACCTCCTTTAGTATTTTATCCAGATGACAAATAACAGGTGCCCAAACTTTAGTGTTTTAGCTTAGATTAGGAGTGAGCTTTTGAAGATCTCCCAGTCATCGCTAGTGACAACACATTGGCTTGTGTTGCACAAAAGCCCTGAAGAGTACCTAATGCAGTCTTCCTGTCTGAAGTCATACTGGAAAATGTGCTCTATTAACCTGTCTTCAGGACTTGAAACCTTAGTTTCCTCTTTGATCTTGTCTTTGCACAGAGGCTGCCATTTGAGACATTTCAGACACGATGGTCAAAGTTTCCCTTCTCAAATACATAACAGAAGTTTTCTTTAATCATAAGTTTCCTATGAAATATTAAAGACACTACCACAGATAAAGTTTTGCACCTAGGAAAAGGTACAGTTAGATGCAGTATTTGAATAACTTCTCATTATTATTAGACAGATCCAAGAATAAACAAAAAACACTTAATACACAATGAAGACAAACGTGTTAGTTGATTGGAGGTACTTTAAGTTCTTATAAAACTTTTTATGATAAAATACGATGACGTATTGACTAAGACCAATTCTAGATGAAACAGAAATAATTTACAGGAAAATTTGAAAATTCAGGTAGTTTTCTGTAAACTTGCATTTACAATATTTCTGTTTACCCTTCAATGGGTGATTCAGACTACTCATTTTCCTAAATCTTTCAAGATATTGTACAAATACCAGGACAACGAGAGATGTACTAGTTACCAAAGCAATGTGGCTGTCACATACATTGAGAATAAAAAAAGTGCTGTAATACACAGTGTATTTAGGTTTTATCATTTGCTACCCCTTATGAACAGTAATACATCCTTACGTCAGGCAGACATTAAAGACACGAGCCACTTTTAAGACTGAGATGTTTCTGTTCAGATATCAAAGCTAGATTTCTTTTCCCTTCATGTTCCAGCTCTACAGAAACCTGAGTTGTTGGTTTATCTTAACTTAATGCTGATCCAATAAAACAGACCCCACGTGGAATTCAAATCAGTCTGGCAGGAACATCCAGAAATTAGACACAGGTAGCAAGACATACTAACAGTGCAAACTCTAAATTGAAATAAGAACGGAAATAATCAAGAACTGAAATAGAAAACAATGATTTCTTCTCCCCCACTTCACAGGGCAGATATTATGCCCATATAGGGATGCTAAATGCTTATTTCGCTACTGGATTTTTTCTGCACTGCCTATGAATTTGTTACATACTTTTCCCTGTTGAAAGAATAGTCTCAGAGCAGCTAGTCATATCTGCAGGTGCTCATTGTATGGAGGAATACGAGTCAGCTGGAAGGCAGAGGCAGGAGAAATGCCTCTTTACAAGGTCCCTTGGTAGCCAGAGAAGCTGTGCTAGAAGGGCTGGATGAGCACTGCTCCCCTGAGCTCCTCTCAGTTGTAGGTTCTGAGTCAGCTGAAAGAGCTGCAAAAAAACCCAGCCACAGTCACCTGCTTCTCCTCCCTCCTTTTCCTATTCTTAAACACGCAAGATCCTGCAGTACCACAGTCCATTGATAGTCTGGTGAAGAGTAGAGAAAATTCCCTTTGTACTGATGTTGCTGTTTTGTGCAATCAGCAGATCTTCTGTAAGCAAATTTAACTTAGCTCTTCAGGTCTAAATTACAGGATGTTGGGCAGAAAATGACTACAGCTCACAGGAGATTGCAGTCAGGCTCACAACATATATGCCCTCAGTGATATTTAGTACAATATCATCTGATGGACTCTGACTCCTTTTTTATTCCACCTATTTTCTCTACTGATTAAGGGTATCTGTCAGACCCATTACACAAGAAATTGTAGTCGTGATTTCCCTATGATGCTTCAAGGAAATCAAAACAACAAGGAATACTTAGTAAAAGGTAATTTATATTACTTTAGCATTAGGTGGAAAATTAGCTCACTTGCATTCCCAAGGTAAGATGCAGCTTTCTTTGAAAGTACTAATACGCTAGTCAGCAGTGACTCAA
Source organism: Charadrius vociferus (assembly GCF_000708025.1). Taxonomy (NCBI): domain Eukaryota; kingdom Metazoa; phylum Chordata; class Aves; order Charadriiformes; family Charadriidae; genus Charadrius; species Charadrius vociferus. Next base: position 5,254,640 of record NW_009647830.1, on the reverse strand, counting down.
AGAACAAAGCCTACAAAGACTGAAATGAAGTAAGCAAAGGGAATAACAAAAAGGCTTTCTGTTCTAAAATAGTCAGCATTTTAATATAGTCAGGGAGATAAGTTATTGAACTAAGGCCTGAAACACAAGAGAAACTCTTCAGAAGAGGACACTTTTGTCCAGAAAGGGCACTTGCAGGATGAGGGCTTTAAAATTTTCTCTTTTGTCATTATCTGTATAATTTAAGGAAAATTGAATGACTTTATATAAATAAATATTTTGGTCTGACTGCTAACGCAATGATTTTATTCTGCTTAATACATGCTGACATTTCCACAGTACAAATATGACACACAATGCCTACCTACATGGATATTGTCAGATGCAAGCTTGATACGCACTGAGACATTCCTCATTCAATTTTAGCACCCCAGCTGAAGTGGCTAATAAGCCTTTTGTGTAAAATACAGAACATTCGAAAAGAAGCAAAATGTTAAGGAATAGTGCAGTTCACTTTTTTTCATGTTTATCCCATTTTTATTTCCCTCTCTACTGGGCACAGACATGTACTATTTATCTAGAAATCATCATTGCAGGACCGCCTTAAAGATCAGATTCTTTTATTACATTTCCAGTACAAGCATTTAGATAGGTGTGTTCCATGTTTTAGTGATTTCCAGTTTAATCAAAGACATGGTAGGAAAAAGGTACAAGTACAGTTGAGGGAATCGGTGTCTTTCTCCATACAAAGCAAGGTGTGGGAGATGTGGGAAATAAAGTACAAACAATAGCTACATTTTTAAAGATTCTGGAATTAGCTATTCTCGTCCTACAAAGTCTCTTACCAGTCAGTCTAAAGGGGATAATTTTAGACATCACAGAAAGTAAACAAGCGATTTCTGCCCCTGAGATATGAATAAAACTATTCTAGAGATTTTACCACATTCGACTGTAGTTGCACTACAGCTGGATTAAATATTTCAAGCCATGTCTGAACGCACTCAGTCCATTTCTAAACAGCATGAAAGATTGAAATGGTAACACTTAGTTCATTAATTCTTTATAAATACATAACAGATGTGATTTTAGGATATGAATGAAAAATTTCACAGAGATGACCTGTCTTATCAATCTTCTCATCACAAAATCCTCCCTAACCCTCACAGCAAGAAAATATGTCACAGAAGACAACCGCAAACTAGAATTGCATTACAAGAAATATTACATATAAAATTCAAACTGTAATGACACTACAGATGATCATCTGTCTGTTCCAGTTATGCAATTTTCTGTTTTTTTCCCCTCTAAGAACTGCTAATATCAGCTAATTTGCATAAAATTTTGGAAAATTGGGTAATTATTTATAGTGCTCACTATTATTTTATGAACTAACTACCCAGCTGTTAAATATTTCGCTTGTGGAATTTCAATGCCATTAGAAAGGAAATACAAAGTCAAGAATAGATACCTTCTACCTCTTCACCCCATACGTATGAAGGTTACATACACACATGACAAGGCACACTTTGCATTTCCCCCAGTCATATTTTTACTTCTTTTGTATATTATGAGTGATGGGACAGAAGTCATTAAATTAATATATTAAGATAATCTGCATTTCTGAATCTCCTGAAGAGGAATAATTTTCTAAAAGGTAATCTCTAAGCTCTCTGACTGTCCCAGTCCTAACGCCAATAAAGCTTTTTTTTTTTACCCTCCTGAAATGAAAATAACGTCTTTAAAGAATGCACAGACAGGTTTTGGGAATTTATATTAGTTTTCACTTCTAGTCCCAAATACATAAAATCATATTCTGTGAGAACAACTTTTAAACTAAATAACTATTATTTTAAAGTTTACTTCCTAATAGTTCTTATCAATTTTCCAGCACTTGCAGAAGGAGAAGCAACACTGACTAGTCAAGGTCTACAGGAATGCTTCTTGAGGTAAGAAAACAGCATCCCATTTCCTTGGAACTAGGTTAACTAGTTTTAATTTTATACTTTTTTTAAAAAAAAAAAAAAAAAGCTTTACAAAGTAGAAGGTAGAAAGGAGTTGATAAGTGAACTGAAGTGAGAGGTTTCAGCGCAAGTCTGCCTACATTAGTGAGGGGGTGGCACTCAGAAGACAGACGCCGGGCACACACACCTCCCTAACAGGCACACAGGCAGTGGCATAATGCCATGTCCATGCCCACCCTGCATATTCCATATAACCAGACAGGTTACATCTCCTGGACCTCCCAACCTGTGGCCATCTTGCGCACCTTTTGTCACTGAGAATGTAACCCCACAACACGACCCCAGTGCCATCTTTCACAGTCCACCTCCCTCCTCCCCGACAGCCCCATCCACAGCCGTTCCTCCTACCACCACTCTGGCCCATCACCCAACACCATTCCCCTGCTTAGTTCCCCACCTCAGAGGGGCCAAACAGAGAGAGGTGACTACAGCAGGATCTCAAGATAAGGGAAGAATTAGGCAGCTGCTTAGTGGGATTGGAGACAAGGAAAATTAAAGATTAAAGCACAATTGTGAGAGAGTCAGGAACCTCTTCACTCTGAATAGAGATATATTAATCACACAAGAAAGTCTTGTTCCAGGTGCCCTGTTGTCAAATTAACTCCTTTGTTGATATGCACTGCTTGTATAGAACACCAAGTGAGGAAATGTTGGGGTTTTGTTGGGTTTTTTTGTTTGTTTTGTTTCTTTGTTGTTGAGGTTTTTTTTATTTCAAATTCACCATGAAGTGAAAAAGTTAAGGCATACCAATCAAAGTGCAGCCACCATCTTAACCATTCTCGTTTTCAAACACAAAGAATAGTTAAGTAGCTGCTTTCTTGATCTGTGCTCTTGATTGATGGACTCCATGGATTAACAGTCTTTTCTCTGTCTCTGGAAACAGAAATGTTTATTTTGCAGTGACTGTAGTTTCTAGCCCTCAAAGCTGAAGACTTAGAGTGATGCTTGCCCCAAATCAAACGTGTCCATTTCTTCCCCTCAAATTTCTCATCTTATGGTTCTGTATATTACTCCCTGCCATGTTAAGGAAATATGATGGCAAAATATTGATAAAATGATACATAGCAAGCCAAGATAAATAATAAAGTTTACTCCCAAACAGTGTAAGTGTTCACGTGTAAGTGTTCAGTGCTTGTCACAGCTTTAGAGATTTCACATAGGTTTTTTTTCAGTAGTTTATTGGTTTTCGTGTCACTATCAAACATAAGGTTTAGAATTGGCAGAAAGAACAGACCCCTAGCTAACACATGAACAGTTCCTGTAAAAGCATGAATGCAGTGTTAACTGGTCATAGCGAGTTTATGAGGTACATCAAAATGTAAACACAAGGACAAATCCAAATTATTTTTCCCTCTCTGAAACCTTTTTCTGCTACACTTCAACATAGTCCACCACTCAGTAAAAACATATTAAATAACAAGTCTTTCTAATGAGCCAACATGTCATTTTATTTAGACTTCTAAACATATAGTCAGTAGTGACTTGAACCCTTCTAAGCTGTCACAAGTACACCTGGTTGCATAGAAGCCAAAAACTTTCCATATCCCAGTCTTCAGCTAGCCTGTCCCAGCCAAAAAATTACATATATGACCTTGAATTAGTATTAAGATAGAAGTTTCTGTTTTGGAAGAATGATTCTTTTTGGTAATTGATCCCATACAGAGCTATGACTGACATACCAACTCAATTGCACAACCAATTATACACACTATTTGCTTTTCATTAAAAAAAAAAAAAAAGTGGTGATAATGGACTATTTCAAGATGCAGGAGAAAAAAAAAAACGAACACTTAGATTAACTGCATTTAGAAAGCACTTTAAAGCTACATAACTTGTAAAACCCAACAATTTCACAGCATTATCGGATCTTCGATATAGGCTGTAGAATAAATAATACTTGTCAGAAAGGTTTCTGACTGCCTACACTTTCTTCAAAACATTTTATTGTATCAGTCTTTTAAAATTAACATTCCTATGGTTGTGGGGGCACCTAGTGGCAAACTAAACATGTTTATGCATAAAGTAGCTGATTGTCAATTATCAGAAATTGGTATTCTTTTATTTTTGGAGAACTACTCTCTTACTTGCATAATGAAACACTCATCTGTCTAAGATTGATTTCAACACAAAACAACATAAAGAAATAACAACTGAACATAACAGACTAGCAATTCCACTGACTCCCCCACTCCTTTCTCCCCTACCCAGACTAACACATGCCTACAGGAGTTGAAAAACTGAGTTTGAAAATAAAACTCCTTTTTAACCTGTATGCCCTGTCAGAGCCCATTACTCTCTGAGCAGCTTCTTTTAGATATTCCACATGAGGAGGGTTTACTGTTTAATAGCAAACTTACTTATTTGAAGATATTTCATGTTACAGTGGATTTTGATTTAGCAGAGGGATATGACAACACAGCGAAATCACAATACAAGCAGAACACAGCAATTCAACATACAGTTGGATCACAATACAAATATGATTTCTATTACTGGTCTTTATATGTTCACTGTCATGGCACTGGTTATGCCCAGTCACCAGAGGTGAATACTTAAATTGAATCCAGCTCAAACCCATTGCTATCTTCAAAGTTCATCGTGTTAGCTGTCCAGTAATTATACTCTATTGGACAACTTATGCACTTCCTCCATGCTGGTCTGGCTAGCTCAAGAAAACATTCACATTCTGATTAACTTGGGAAGAAAAGATAAATAAATAAATAAATAAAATCAATGACACAACCAGTTGATCCAATCAAGTGTTACAGCCAGCTGACCTAAAACAAAGCCCACCTTCCAGTTGACCTAAATTCAGCTTTCTTTGCAATAGCTGTTGTCACTCCTTGCTTTGTTCCCTGAGTTACATGAGCTGATTGCCTGTGCCCTCCTCCTCTGAGCAGTCTTCCACAGGGGACGGGGGGGAGGGGAGAGTTGATCAGTCGCACCACCATCTCTTTTTGCTAGCCTCCATCAGAGAGGGACCATGCAGGGACAGATTGCCAATTATGTCAAAGCTGTGCTCAGATACAGTGAGGAGGAGACCATCTGGAAAACAATTTCCTCTCCTTCATCCCAAGCTGTGCAATGTAATATATGTAATAGTTACAAAGGTCAGGAGAAGAAGAGTTTTTCATTTGCAAAAGTTTCCTAAAACTGAACACAACAGGAAAAAAAAAAAAATCAGCATAAACTGCTTTTGGTGTTCTGTGGTGAAGGAATATTCTCACTGCCTAGATGAGAGCCCATTTTGAGTATCCTAGACAATACAAAAGACCTCTGTCTGTATTTGGGGTAACATTCTTTTTTATTTTCCTCCTACTGACATTAACATAAGGTATTTTCTTCTGGTAACTCAGCACTAGATTTCCACAGAAGTCATTCACAAATTTAGATTTTATAAACTATTTCCTTATTTAAAAAAATTAAGCGGTTTATACGAACAGAGAATGCCACTCTAGCTTTTCTCTTTTGTTTCTTCTATTCAAACTCTACCTGCAGTTTTCCAATAAGCCCCCTAAGTGGTTTTCCAGGCTTTTTCCCTGAGCAGTTGCCCAGATTCTTCTGCCAAATTATTTTCCTCTTCCTTGTTGCTGCCCAGGACCCATACGAAGCAAAACATCCAGGGCTTCTCCAGGCAAACAGTCCAGATAAACTTTCATTCTACAGGGCAAAATCCCAACGTTTCCTGGAGAGGCATCATATAGGGATGTTCACTCGCTCCTCAGAGTCTTTGGCAGTATGTTTTGGCCTGCAGATTATTTTGTGGCACATTCTGGGTGCCAAAGACACTAATACTTCAATTGTTAACATTTAACCAACGGCTCTCCAACTGCTCAGAAGCCTCATGCTCTAAACATATCATTATAGCACTAATTCATGAATGTCACCTTAACTAGCTTTTTTTTTTTGGGGCTACTACATGACACAACACCTAGATGTATCCAGCAGCAAGTAATAAGTCTGCTGTAGCTCCACTGGGCTGTGCAGATCCTGAACAGAATCTTCAAGGCTGGCAATACAATTCTACAGCCGGTCTCTGGGGAATCAGAGAGACAAACCCCCCCCAAAACGCAGATTTTTCTATGGGAATACAGCACAGATTTATCATGCTTAGGAACAGAAAAGACAAGATAAAATTACAGTCTAAATCCAAACACATACCTATCATATGATGCTGCACTAGTACCTCCCAGCAGCCACAGGGCTCTGGCCACTTAACCTGCTCCTCATAAGCAAGAAGGAACGCTAATCCTACTACCCTCAATTACCTCATGTAGCTCAGTCACCAACATCATTTTGACTAACAACTCTTATCAGCTGGATCTCATCAGCAGCTACATAGAGAGTTCACTGAACTCATTAGAGAGAGTAGATGGGAATCACTTGTTCATCTTTATGTCAGAGTACAGAAATTTTGTGCAACTATGTTGTTGCATTGTAAGTTTATCTCTCTAGAAAACTGCACGTGTTTTCACATGTCTCTCTTAAGGCTGCTTTATCGAAGAAGCCTTTTCATCAAAGTGCTAGCAGCATTTATCAATCTATAGACATAATTGATTCTTTTGTCTAAATTACTCTATCAAAGCTGTCTCTCACCATTATAATGAAGCATAATGAAGTGGCTATGAAAAAATAAGGAGTGAACTACCCCCTGAATCTCTGGTGTGGTCTTACAGCTTTGTCTAGGACCTTTCTAGAAACACTAACTATGTTCAAGACTGCTTAAAATCACAAAGTCAATCTTTTCCAGCCCACATTAGGCTAGCATAATTGAGTAAACCTATTAACATAAACAAACACAGGAAGAGATTAGTCAATTAGTCAACCTGATTTTCACTGCTTATACAGCTGTAAGGCAGTAATTTCCACGCATGGGTGAAATAACTAAGATATGCTCAGCCAGAGAGGGACAGCCATAAATGTACAAAATACAAATATTTGTGTGAAGATTTTACTTTAGTTTATATGTATAAAGTCATTGCATTGCCTCATCTGTGGCAACTAAACTCTTTTTATTGTACCACTACCATAGTGCTGAAAAGATAGTACTATTAGTTTGTCAAAGTGACCTGAAAAATAC
>NW_009647830.1:5225870-5247543 GCF_000708025.1 Charadrius vociferus | reverse complement strand
ATGTTATTCTTTCACAATGGTAACAGAAAAAGGAAGGATCATTTTTATCTACAATGATGCACAAGGGTGGAAAATCACAGGAAACGGAGTATAAAACAGATGAACAAACTTAGAAAACCTGATGACATACTACAGAAATTTCAAATGTAACCCCACGACCTCTGTCCAGTATTGCTAAAGAGTATTTTGTCGTTGTCACCTTTTCATCTTTCCTTGCCCATTTCCAGATAACTTTTCTCTGTTTAACTGAAATATCTCCTGTATACACTATGTATTTCATGTGTGCTATGGTCTTATTGCAATACAGAAAGTATACAAGACAAAGTTGATTTCATCATCCAAGATGAGGTTACCAAGAATTAAGAAGTTCACAGAGCAATAAGGAGTCCTATTAAGACCTGTTTTCAGCACTGAGGAGGTATTCTGGTGCTGGTCATGGATCAGGTCATGCCCTAAAGTAGCATCAAACAGATGTTAGAACTTCACAGTTTTCTCTCATGAATACTCGTCTGTATTTATTGTTAAACCAGAAACTCCAGATTAAGACCACCCATATCAGAACATTATAAGTACCCTCCAGGGTTAGGCAACTTGTCCACCTAGCACAGTGCTCTGTCTCAGATGGTGGCAACAGGACACATTACTTTGGGGGAGGAGACAAGCCTGAACATTTTCTTAAGTCTGCTTCCCCTCTACTTTCCCAGCATCTGCAACTGCTATATTTGTGATATGAGAGAGTGCATCCTTGTCTATTCTCATATTTTCCATTAGCAGAACTCTTTTCTATGAATCTGCTTACTTCTTTTTTTGAACCTGATGATACCCTCCACTTCTTCAACCTCCTGTGGTAGCAATATTCAGAGGCTCACTGCCTAGTGTATAAAGAAATACTTTCTTCTACCTGTTCAATTCAACCTTTTCTTGTTTCAAGTGCCCTCTCCTTCTTGTATTATGGGACTTAGTGTATAGCAGCTCCAAATTCAACTTCCTTCTCAACCTTCTCTAGTCTGGGACGTCCCAGTTATTCCTTATTAGGCAGCTGTTCTACCCCACCGATGGCTCCAGTTGCCTTTTTTCTAACTCTTCTTGTCTCCTTACAGCACTTCAATTCTGTCTTGATCTTCGTGTCCTTCTTGATGATGTCCAACATCTTGTTGACCATTTTGATTGCTGCTGCATGTTAAGGCAATGATTTCAGAGGACTGTAAAAAATTACTCTAAGACCTCTTTCGTGAACTGTAAACACCAATTCCAAACTTAATGTTGTGTCAACCTGGATGCATTCCTTACATGCCTTACCTTAAAGGAGTGAAAACTGAAGCTCAGCTGCCACCATTTGTCCAGTCTCTCACTTTTAATCACCCTACTTGAAGCCCTTGCCACTGGCATGGCATTTGGCTGCCCAACACAGTATCTATTGAGCTTTATGCAATAAATCTAGCAGCCTTCATTCTGCTGGGGGAATTCTAGCTGCATATCGAGCTAAAAAATTACTGGGTTTTGGAAGTTTATATTAATTTAATTTCTCTTTAGAAGCAATGCTTAGGATTGCTCTTCTCTTACCTAGTTCTACACTTATTAGGCTAGCTATCAATACATGAGAAATATCCAAGCACATCAAGACAACAGGAATAGGCTGACCTGAGGTGCACTGCACCTTCACCTCCCAGTGCAAACTGCCCTCTTGATTGCCTGCTAGTCATTAAGCCACTGCTGTTTATCCTCACCTGGGTATGGCTTCGTCCCAGGGTCTTTCTAAGGGTCTTTCTAAGCCGGTTCACGTCCTTTTCATGTAGCCTTGAGAGTCAGGCACACAGCAAGCCTTCAGCCGTTTGCCTCTAGCAAACTTGCCAACTGCCCTTCCAAAATGCAGGACTGCTACCAAAGAAACGTCCTCTGCTCTCAGGAGCTAAACAGTCCCTGAGCTTCCCCATCCTCCAAACCAAGGAGTTCTTCCTTCTGCCCGTCCTGAGCAAACCTGCTGTGCAGACTGCCCTGTTAGCTATGTTTTCACTCAGCTACTGCTTTTTATCATTGCCTGAACAAGCTTTATATTTCCCCTTAGAGGGTTCATTAACTCCGAGACAGGGGAGCCTAGTTCCAGCTATCATTCATCTTACATAAACATCTGCCAAAAAATGATCACAGTTTTGCCATTTAAATTAATTATCATTTTACAGTTAACATAATTAACAGAGATACAAGCAATCTACAGCCAGAAGAAGAGCTGACATTTCAGCTTCCGTACTTTCCTTTCTGGGCTGAGTTAAGCATCACCCACAAACAGCTTGGCCCATTCTGAAATGTCTTTCAGACTAACACAGTTTGCTCTGCAGGAGTTGCCTATGTGATCCTAAAATAAGTGTCAAGGGTTTCCTCATGGTTGATGTCAGCCAGGGGCCAGCCTTCAGTCTTTCTTTTGCTTCCCCTCTCCCATCAACACAGACCTTTTCTTTTCAGCAAAGATCCAAAGTCCACTAGCCTGTAAGTCTATGGGCCCGTGTACCGTGTTGTCTTCTCCTTACAGCACCTTCTTCTTCTGGCACTGTGCATGCATGGAAGAGGCCAGGATCTAAGACGCAGAAAGCGAATGTGCAAAGATTGAAAAGTATTATTTCAGGGAAGAAGTAGGGAATGTGAACTAAGATCTTATTTAAGCACATTATGGGAGGATAGGTAGAAACGCAGAAAACTGTACTATCAACAGTGCAGCCCGGGAGCAGAAAATGAAAAGTCCTAACCAAAGGTACTATCCCAAGAAAGTTTTCTGTAAATGCCAACCAATGGAAGATTATGAAACTGACAAAGACAGGTTTTACTGAAAGAGGGTTAGAAATATCAGGCTGGCCAAAGCACATATTCTTATCCAGAGGAGAAAAGTCTGCAGTCAGTCATGACAAAGGCGTGTGTCTCTGAGAGAGGAAGAACATGCTTCCAATTTCTTGCTTATAATCTGTTTCTGTCAAAAACTTAGATACCCAGAGGGATAGTTACTGGGTTACAAATGAAGACAAAAGGACAAAAGTTGCCTAAATTTGAAGCCACCTGAGATGTTCCCAGAACACATTTTATAAAATTAATGTGAGGATTTCTCTTGACTAAATCTGCCATTAAACTTTCTCACCCCCCTGAAAAGGTGTAGGTTGGGAAATAATTTCCTACAGGAGAGTAAGTGTGAAATGTTAACCCTCAGGTCCTTAATTTGCTGACCTTCAATTGCATCCCTACCTGTTTTCCTAACTGTAGTGCTATTCAAACTATTCAAAATGGTATGGTTAAACTTGCACATGGGCATGCAGTATTAGAATTCATGCCATTGTGCGAAAGCTATGAAGTCTAAATGGAATTATATTATTCATAGATGTTAAAAGAGCAACACATAACCTTAACTTAAAAGTGCCTTAGAAAAAAGGGTGTCCTATTAAAGATACTTTTATTCACTGATTTAGGTGAAGAGGGTGGCAGGAAGTAAGAAAAAATAAGTGGTGATTTTTTTTCCAGTAAATGTTACATTTTCAAGGAAAAGAGAACCAACCAGTTTTCAGTTTTTAAAAAATGAATATATTCATAGATTACTTTTTTGTTTGTTTGTTTTCAACTCATTTTGAAATAAAGAAAGACTCAAAGTGAGATGTTTTATTTGTTCAAAAATATCATTTCATCATGAAACAAAACTGTGACAAGTCTTATTAACAAAGGCCTGAATCCTGCAAAGATTTATGTACATGCTTACAGTTACAACATTTGGCTATTCTCATTGACTTTGATAAATCTTTTCAATATCCAAGATTTTCTGTGTCTACACGGAGTATATATTTCAGTGTGTATGTGCAAACTTCCTCTTCGTACATTTTTAAATTTGCTGCCTCTCTCCAATGTTGATCTTTTCAATTCTGAAGCTTCCCTTTGTTTCTCCCCCATAAAACTTTTCCAGGAGACCTTATGTAAATCAGAGAAGTAGCTGGCAAACAAAAGATAATTTCTCTAACACTGATGATGATCTAAGAATACTACCATTAGCAATATCAGTAGGATGAAACAACGCCTTTATGAGAAAATTCAGCAGTCTAATCATTCTGTCTCAGACCTAAAGCTGTAGCCTCTTTAGTTATTTATAAAACAGACATAAAAAGAAACACAAAGATTTTCCTCCCTTTTTTTTCTGCAGTAAACAATGGGTCTAAGAAAGTAAGTTTCTTATATTTCAGATATATGTTAATTTTCTTTTAAAAGTTGATCTCATGTAATTCACATGGCATTTGTAAGTAACAAAATAATTAGTGTGCTGATTTCCAGAAAAAAAATATGTTTTAATAATATCCCATTTGCCCATTTAAATATATACTTGGCAAGATTCCTTCACTTAGGAAAAAAAAAAAAAAAAAAGAAAGAGCACAAGACACAGTAAGGTTCATAAATTTTGCAAGGAGTTACAGACACTGTATTTTAGTACATTCTTCATTCATACAGTTTATCATTAAATAAAGAACTGATAACCAACATTTTGTTATAGCTTATTAAATTTTTCATGGTTAGGTTTTAATTCAGAACTCCTCACTATCATATGACTTCTGTCTTACAAAACAGTCCTCTATTAGATTTCAGCCATTGCTGTTCTCAGTTGCAGTTTTATGGTTTGTACTCAGGTTGTGTGAATGAGAGACATCATACCACATATAAGCGAAAAAAAGAACATGCAAACATTCGGAAGAAAGTTTCAAGTTGAGACTAAAACCATGAGAGGAACTAAAATATAATTTTAAGACTGGATTTTTTTAATTCTTGGTGTGACATGCAAATTCCTTATCTTTTACGCAGATTACACAGAACTTCTCATATGAAACATAAAGTACAGACAAAAGATTCTGCCTTTAAATGTACAGGATCAAAATTATAAAGGTTTAACAGTAAGAACATTAACAGTTTTTAAAGACTCTTACTTATTAAAGTTCTTTTCACCATTTCTGTATTGAGAAGCCTGTCCTTTGAAGAGTTTTTAATTGGTAAGTACAAAAGCACAAGTAGTTGAAAATAAAAATAGATATTGTAGTATAGCACATCTTGTATTCTTTGCTACTCGAGGTATCATTCTGGAGCTTATCTTCTCATGATCTAAATATCTTCAACATAACAATAACAGCACTTCCCTGAAGATCCACAGAAATGGTTGGATTTGTCATCTTCTAAGGTAAAGATATTTGTATTTCTTTCTCTTTTTTTTTTTTTTTTTATATTATGTTTTGTTTCATTCAAGGTGATTGATGTCATCTTCTTTTGAGACAGAAGGGATATCATGACTGTGTCATTTCTGCCAGTTAAAGGTCTTTAAGGTGTGTTCACGAGCCATTTGTTTTATTAACTTTCTTTGTGGGTTATTTATGGATGAGAAAGCTGTCAGACAGAATTATGGACTTGATTGCAACTATTATCAGCCATTGCAATGGATCTCATGACTCTGTTAAACAAATTTAGGAATTTGCACAGCTGCAGTGAGCCAGGTGAGCTCAGGTTACAATGTGATAATAACTAGACGTTTATTTTAATCATTAGCCCCACATACACGCTGTGAGATCTGAGCATAAAACTATGGCTGATTGAGAACAGGTGAAACTCACCGGCTGACTCCATCAAGATGAGCACAGTCGCAGTGGCAGTAGTTACAATCATATCCATTGTTCTCAAGAGCTTTGATTTATAGACATCTAATTATTTTCAGTGGAGGTGCAGACTTAAGTACACCAAATTGAAACCAACTGAAAGTTGCCTTGCTCTATAAGTTGCCCATTATATGCTTCGAACATGGTTTGTGATCCTTTGAACCTGTTCTGTGTTCCCAGTTAGGAAGCACTACTAGTGCCCAGACAAGAAGACATTGTTACTTTCTCACACCATAATTTGGACAGCTAGGATATGCTAAAGAGACTTAACCTCTTAAGAAGGTATGATTGCAGCTAACATCCGCAGGGAAGAGGCAAGAGTCCTGGTTCTTCATTTGCTGGATGCAAACTTGAAATGGTGTAAACACTTTTTTTAAAATAGTAAATGATTATATCTCATTTTTTTCAAACTGTATTGCAATGATTTGGTTATATAGAAAACCATTCTGATTATGTATTCAGGCTTATAACTGTTTATTTTATCCAGAGTATTATAACCACACAGAAATTCTAAAAGAATAAAAGGAGGAGGGGGCAGAGGAGGTTTGTTTTCTTTTTATTTATTTCAGTAGCATTTGACAATTCACTGGGCTGTTTTTTATGTACCAGACTTTGCAGACCATGTCAAGACAGCTTGCAGACAACTCATTTTTTATTTAGGAAATGTATGCTTAATGGCTTTAGTGTCTGAAGTTTCATCTGAATCAAATTTTGTGTAGTGCCAGCTTTGGTTTCATTTCATTTGGAATCTGGCAGAAAAGAAGTCACAGAGGGGAAAACAACAAAACCCCACATTCCTTGTTTATGTCCTTTCCCCCAGCCGCAGTTGAGGCATACTATGAATTAATTATGAGTCCATATGAAGCAAATACCTCAGTGACTGAGGTTTTTATGTGTTTTGATGTTTTATTACAATATTATACTCAGTGATTGTATTTCCCTTGTTTTTGCTTACATTCAGAGTTTCAAAGATCTATGTGCATGTGTTTCTCAGGGTTTTTTGAAACAGATGAGTTATCTGAATGTAGTTAATTTTAGTGTTTAATATGTTCATTTGGTACATATTCAAGTAGTTGCTCTGAAAAGAAAAAAAATTAATACCAAAGGGGAATGCTGAATAGCTTATTTAGGTCTAAGAATTGCTATTCCCCTGCAGATCCAAATAAGCCATGGGAATTAATACTTTCTTTAGCTCTGGAAATAAATACAGACCTGTGACATTAATTATGGATGTGTCTTTATGGAAAGTATGGATCAAAAGAGAGTATGCACAAATAATTATACAGTAAATGTATTCAATACTGTCCCAGAAACAGATGGAAATCACATTGTAACTTCACAAAAGAGCAGTAAATAATTAGAAAGTTACTATTATAGAGGAATATGAATCATTGAATAAATGATCACAGTGCTACAATGTTTGTTACAATTCAGTCAAATACCGGAGACCTGTGTCCAAGAACTCAGATGTAGGTTACATCCTTAGGATACAAGTCTATTGACTCAAAAGGGTTTTAACAACCTTGTAAGTAATTGTCTCTCGACTCTTCAAAACATCTTCTAAAAGAGGTAACAATAACCTTAAAAGATGTAAAACAGAAATATTGAGTTTACTTGGGAAATGAAGTCATGTCTCTGCAACACCAGACACTGTTCAGATTGTCTACTATGTCTCACATAACCAGTTCCTCCTACACGGACAGCGATATCTCAACTCTCTGCACAGCGGTTAAGCTGATAACAGCACAGCTACACGGCCAAGGCTCAGATCTGCTAAGAATATTGTTCCTAAGCTGAAAGAAAGTTAGTAAGCTAAGGCCACTCCAGATAATAAAATTAAAAACGGAGTGTAGTTGTTGAGATAGTGAGTGGCTCAAGTGTTCAGGAGGAAAAATACTGACATGAAAGGATATAAAGCTCTTAAGCTGTGTGTATCCTGTTTTCATTGTGCATAGTAAAAGACCTCAAACAAAAGTGACCTAGTGAGCTGAATTACAGATAGCATCCTACCGCAACCAGTGTAGGACTTCAAGCCTTAACAAGTCTTTGGGTTCGATGTAAGCCAGCAGTGTATAATTTGATACCCTGTCATACTGAGGAGGTAAGACTATGTGATTTAGACATCCTTTTTGAGCTCAGCTTCACACATTTAAATCCCTCTCAAGGAAAGGATAGCTTTGATTTTTAAAGAGAAGCAGTAATAACATTAGAATGCCTCGATGCTAACAGCAGCATCTTGCCCAGGCTGGCAAGAACCTTGTAAGCAAAGGACCTAGAATAGCTTTGTGAATAGCTGCCATGACAATACAGGATTGTGCTTGACAGTGGAATGAAAGAAAAGTATGCTGTAGAATGCCTTAACTGTCTGAAATAAAGCAGATTTTTTAGCAATGTTTAAAATATGCCTGAATATTATTTTCCAAAAGCAGAAAGAGCATGCCAGAAGATTCAGCCCACAAAGATAACAGCCTAGCCAATGCTTAGGCGGCCCCCATATGGTAGGATCAAAGAGGGCAAAATATTTCATATTTTTGGCCAAAAAAAACCCTCCTTGTTGACATATTTGATTTCATCAAGAAGCTTTGAAAGTGCAAATGAGCCACCTACAAATCGCAAGTCTCAAACCTTTGAATTCAAAAAGTGACTTAGAAGTGAGCTAGACAAAATTTCATATGAAGGCATGTTAAGAAGTGCAAATATTGTTGAGATGAGACAGTAAGGAGCTCAGTTATTTAAGAGTAAAAATACTGACATAAAAGGGTAAACAGCTTCAAGGAGATTAAAAAAAAAAAAAAAGAAAAGAAAAAAGAAAAGCAGAGAATAAGACAGCAACTCAACAGCATGAAAAATTAGCCTATACCAAAGAGCAGCAGAGGCTAATACCTCCCCATTTGACGGGCAACTGTTGGATTGGCAGATATTCCCTTCATTGGACCTGGTGAGTATATTAACATTTAGCCTCCTAGCTAATTAATCTTAGCTATCTATTGTGTGCATTGTCTCATCAATAAGCAATTGCTGCAGAGCCACTCCATGAATGGTAAAGGATTCCAAAGTGGGTGGAAAGAGAAGTCTCAGCAGAGTGTGCTGGTGCACTTGTTTTCTCTCCAGCTAAATTAACCCTGAATTATTTAAAAGAAGATGAGATAACAAAGCCGTATTTTCCATGTCCTAATATTTTCACTGTTAGGAAATAAACTAAGAGGAAGGCAGTACCACACTGTCACTACCTTCTTCTACCGCAGTCATGCTTTGAAGATTCAGTGATTAGCTCTTATCAGTCCTTTCAGAGACTGCTGGAAAAAGTTAGAGGACTACTCTCAGGATAAGCTTCTGCTTTCTGAATTTCAAGCAGAATCACGTCTTTTGCCAAGAAGACTTGAGCATCAAAGCTCCGCAGAGGAAACAGAGATTAGATGTTGTATTTCCTGTTTCCCACCAGCTCTAGGTGGCCTCCAACCAAGCCTGGGATGTTTTCTAATTCACTTTCTGAAGTTCTAGTTCTCCCAACACACTGTATAAAGAGCCTCATCAGCCTTCATAATCCCCTCTGAGAGCATTCACCTACAGTTTAGGATTTTGAGTGTGTAAAATTATGGACAAATGCAAGCTGTTGCAGACTGGAGCCTGGCCTAATGCATATTTTCA
The DNA here is from genome assembly GCF_000708025.1 of Charadrius vociferus. NCBI lineage: Eukaryota > Metazoa > Chordata > Aves > Charadriiformes > Charadriidae > Charadrius > Charadrius vociferus. Next base: position 5,238,238 of record NW_009647830.1, on the reverse strand, counting down.
GAGATAGGACAACTGATTTGTTTTGCTAATTTCAAGGACAAGCCATCAACACTAAGACAACTATATACAGTACACGCTAAAATCCACATAGATAAAAACATATTGAGTCTTATTAAAAGTCCTCTTGCTTCAAAATTCAGAACCAGGAAGGAAAAATAAAAATAAAAAAAAAATCCAACAAACCAACCCTCTTTATTCCATGGAAATCTTAAATATTTATTACAAATTGGTAGGACTGAATCACTTGGGGAATCAATAATTAATTAGTAGAAATGTTTCAGATCTCTTATAAATATCAAAGGCTTTTAATAATTACTTTACAAATCCAAATCAGCACAAGTCATGAAGGCTTTAAACATTGTGGGAGGTGGAAACAAGCTAAGAAGTTGAGAACTATAAAATCTATGAAAAATGAATCAAATATGTTTTGATCCTAGATTGCCTTGTTACGAAGGAGATTAATACTATAAGCATGATGTAGCATGGATCTTCTGATGCTCACTGGAGTTAACAGCAAAGCTTTTCAAAGCTTTAATGATCGAGAACCAGGCCTAGAGAAAGGCCACAGTATCAATAATATAGAGTTCAGGTATCATTAATAGCACTTCAAAGCAAGCGAGCTAGCAGTTGCCGTTAGTAAACACTTTTGAATCGTATAAAAAACATATTAAAGTTTTCTGAAGTACCATTTTATGTGAGCAAATGAGTAAAACTCTAGAGAAATAAGTTCAAATGCGAACACCGCCACCCCCACCCGGAGACTGAAAAAAACCCCCAACAATAAAGACCTCACCATGTATTCTTAAAGAAAAGCAAATTGTTTCAACTGGAGTGTCAATGTTGACCATTTCTAATTATGAAAAAAGCATAAGAAAGACATTTAAATTAGACTATATTATTTAAACCCTGGTTCTGACAGTTGTCTTGCAAGGGCAGGATATCCATGAAGTCTTTTTAACTGTATGCAAGAAGTAGGAGTTTTCCTCTTAATTCATTAGCTTGCTGTACAAATGCTGTGAAATCCTCTGTTACAGTTCTTGAAACCAGTATTTTCATAATGAAAAACACAACAAAAAAACATTGGAGTAGAAAATCTTGTGCAAGCTTCAATGGTTTTATTAAACATAAGCACATCTAAGTCCCGTTACTCTCCCATTGGTAGAAGACAGAACAAATTGCAAATAACTAAACAGTTCATTGTCAAGTATGCTATTTCTTGTATGATACAGTTATGAAAAAAAAAAATCCTGTGAAGCTGTAAGAGCAGGAATCTATAATATATATTGATTTGCACCAAAACCAAAGGACAAACTGATGCTGAAGAACTAAGGCAAGACTGAGATACTGAGAGTGAAGGATTCCTTGAAGGAGAGACTAGTGACAAATCTAGCATCCCTCTACTTCATTCTACAAAAAGTGCCAGTACAATAACCACAGTAAAAGTCAGCATAGTTTAACTAAACAATCATTTTTTATTTGAGTGTGTTGGCTTTTTTTTTTTTTAAAACTAGGAGATTGACAGTTTATATTTAATGGAAGTTAATAGTTACATAATCCAAATGTCTGTATGCTTATAGACTGTACTTGAACATCTATTCATGTATTTCTATCATCTTAAACCGATGCATCTGAAATTTCCTCCTCTTTCCATTTACTGCTCTGTGAGTGTTTGTCAGTAACATGAACACAGTTAATTCCAACTCTTGGAACCCCAGCACAAATACAGAGGTTCGTAATGTTAGCCAGGCTAAACCCAGAGCTGAACTGAAAAAGCACTTGATGCCATTTATGTGGTTATCTTATCTTATTATGTGGATTTCTTATCTTAATATGAAAGAACATATTCCTCTAAAATACTTGCAGTGTTTCATGGGCAACAGATGTTATTAACATCTTAAATGGTTAATATTGTTAAATGTAAAATTTTAAAAATAGAAGTGTTTTAGTAAGGCCGGCAGGCAAGGACTGTTTAAAAGGTGAAGAGAGAAGAGGGAGTTCTGAAGAACAAATAGGGGTGAAATAAATATGTTGTGCATTTGACTTCCGGAATAAATACCTTATCCAGTTCACCATATCCATGTTAACATCATAAATCCTGCATCATTCTCAGCAGCCTTATAATTATTTCAGGAAGGATCTGTTCAGCTCATCTCTAACAGCTGCTAAACCCCCAGAAACTAATAGTTTATTCACTAATGAATCCATCCTCACTGGCAATACTATACTCAGTTTTCACCTTCACCCTTCATTAAATCCCATTTAGTTATATGCTTGCATCCTTTCGTATCAAGACTATTCACATTAAGCATTTTTTCTTTTAAAAAAATTATACTTCTGGTTGAGGGGAAATAAGCTGGGTTTGGAATTCAAATATTTGTGTGTGCGTGTATTGATACAACTGGAATACATCCATATAATATTAACTACAACTTGTGCATGTTACACATTCTGCTCACAAGTATTATGATGCAAATAAACAATCAGATTAAGAGGATCTATTTCTAAAGAGCAGAAGGTACCCAAATCCCAGGTCCTTTTGCAAGCCTGACAACTGAGGCCAGGTTGCAGAACCTAGGAGGTGTTACAAACAACTCAGGTTATTTCCTCTCCTAAATTTATGCAGTATATTCCTTCTAAGATTGATGTAAAGAACTTTGCAAACTCCTCTTTTCAATCACGTACACTCACTCAAACGTGTGCACGTTTATATTTTAATCATCCTGTTTACTGGCTTTGGGAGAAGCTACACAGATTTTTGTCTAATCTTTGTAAATAAGAGCCGAACTGCCACTGAAACAGCGCACATCAGTGAGTCAACTGCCACAGGAATTTGCCAGGGATGTTACAAGGATGTAACTTTCCTTGTGTTTCCATGACATTCATTTTTTCAGACATCCAACAGCATAAGCTATCAGATTTCTGAAAAGGCAGGTATTCCCCAGATAAATCATACATGGTAGTAAGTTCAGTGTTAAGTTTACCTTTGATTTGTGCATACTTAGCAAACCATACACATCAGAGATACTCAGCATGCAATAAAGAATCTCTCAGAAACTGCATAGTATATCTATCCCAGACTATGAACACCTCCAATCAGTTCCAGTCAGTAGCCAAAAAAGATTAAAATAGCTGGGGGAACAGAAAGGGACTGGTAACAAGTGCATGATCCTGCAGTGAGGTGCGAAGATACAGAAGTCTGGGCATTTATTCTAACCTGAGCAGTGAAAGTCTATTTGTCACTTTATTCAGTTGCCAAAAATCTCTTTATTGTCAAAACATACCTTGTTACAAAGGTATACAATTATGTTACTTCTCTGCTTGCAAGAGGAGAAGGCAAAACCATTTCTCCCTCCCACATTCCATTACACATCAGTAGCTTGAATTTGCACAATACTTGGAATTTATCTACATTTGTTCATGCAAAAATTGCAAGGTGTTAATATTAGACATGTGTAATTTAGATCTTCTGCCGTAGTCCACCCTGTTTAGTTAAGAAGTGAATGCAATTAACTGTAGTATCTGGCATAGATTAATTTTGGATATTTATCAGGTAGAAGAAGAAAAAGAAGAGAACTAGACTAAAGCAGCTGGGCGGAAAAGATCAATCCTGGACATAATTGCAGCAGTAGCACAGGATGGCTCTAACTTTGATTCTTTAGGAGAGCCACAGTCTGTGTCCCACCCTAAGAACATCATCAACAGAAACAAAGGAGAAAAGAGCAAACTAAGAGGTCCACAGCATCAATGCATTTAAGAGGCAGCATTTGCCAGCGGAGTTCCTGAGGAAGCCCCCACAGCAGCTACAATTTCTTGGTGAAAAAAAACTCTTCCTGGTTTACAGGAATGTGGCAAAATAATGGAAGACTGGCAAGGAGGATTGTAAACACGCTCAAGTGACTCGCACCTGGGGCGCTGGACAACACATATATCACACTAATTGTTGTTCAGCCTCGTGTGCTTGCAAGTAGAATATCTGCACTTAGATAACGGAAGCCTGGGATGGGCTAAGGGACACCTTATCTAGCATACATGAGATCACTGCCTCATTGTTGAAGAAGATCAAAGCACAGTGGAAAACTATGCCTGCTTGAACCCTTGAAAAGCAGGCAAGAACAGCAAGTTATAGCTCACACGCTCCTGCTAACAAGGACTTTCTCCAGCCCTGCAGTGCCTGCATCCCCTGATTGTGTCCCTCTGCCCGGGCATTACTGTGGAGACTCCCCGATTCGCGAGGTATTGAGTTTAAACTTGTTCTTTGTCTTTCATCCACGGTCTTGTGGTCATTCCTGCGTCCTGCCCGAGTCGTCTCACACAAGGAATATGTGGGTTGTACCTACCTGGTATAATGTAAATTAAATCCTATGCTGTACCTGTCTGTATTTCACCAAAGAGGTTGTATTGTGTTGATTGCCTCTTCACTAGTTTTTGTTTTCTTCACTCTGACAGACTTACACTTCTATTTTCTCTCAATCTGTATTTTACAAAGGCTCAGACAGAAGCATTCTACTTTTTTCTTTCCCCATAATTCGCCAATGCTAGCAATTCTATTTCCAGCACATCCTTTTGCTCACAGTGGCTATCATGCAATGAAAATTAAAGTCTTAATCTTCTTGAACTCTGAAGTTGAGATTATATATAATGGCATTCAGCTCATGAGTGATTCATTCGTAGAGCGAAGGTTGGATAGAAAGTACTATAATTACAATGGCTGTCTGTGAGACCTCAAGAGGCAGAACCTTGCAAGACCTGAGAGTTTAACCTCATAAAAGATATAACAGAGTCTCACAGGAGAAGATCAGGCAAGGCCAGAGAAGACTGGCCACAAAAGAAATGTCTCGATTGTTGTTGAACTGTTTTCTTCTGGCAAAATGAAAATTATTTCTTATTTATTAAGTACTGACACAACGGTGACAGCAGACATTTATGAAAAGTTGGGTAAAGAGCAATAGCGCTTTTTTATCTCCTTCAGTACAGAGTATCAAGGGCAGAGGATAGTGAGAAAGAATAAGACTTTGATCACTACTTAGTGGCTCAAATGAAGTGAATATAATAGCAGGATTTATTTTAATTCAAAGACCCAGAAGTATAAATAAACAGTTACCTTCTGTTTATAGCTATACTCTATGATTTGTTCTAGTTTTTAATCTTCTTTCAAAAATAAACCAGGTCCCAAAAGAAATGGTGACATAAGCTTCATATTTTTGTATTTTTGCTTCCATCTTGGGCAAAATAACATTTTTGATGGCCAAGAAACTTGTGGAACAAAAGAAGAACAGGAGTATAACAAAATATCAAAGTTCCCGTAAATCCTATGAAAAAGTAGGCAGCCAACTACAAGGGGGAAACAAAAAAAACCCCAAACCTTCTTTGCCTAATTCTATCACCTCTTTGCAAGTCACAATAAATACTCAGTTATTATTAGGTATAAAAGAATTCACAGAAGTCCTCAATCTCAGGATGCATTTCCAGAAAAAGCTCTTTAAAAACCTCAAATTGTTCCTCCTGTTCTTTTGCTAAGTTTTAACTTCCTAACACATGAAACCCACTTCTTGGCTAGAACTTGTAGTTGTAAGCATCCAGTCCAAACTCAATGGCCATAAAATAACACCTACTTGCATCAAATTCACAACATTGTTTTTCCTCCTTGCCTTTACTTGTTCTCCTAAAGCTCCTTCATCTTTTAGTTCTTGTCTTTTACATCTCAATCATGCACACATTTTCATTTATGTGTTTCTTGATCTTATTTTAGACTTTTCCCTTCTTCTGTTTTCAATCCCTATTTAACCAAACAGTTTCATAAACTCTGTCAGAGCAGCAAATCTCAAATATTCTTCTTAGAAGAGTAGTAGGAACATAATCTAAATGGGTTAATAAACCCCGGGTGCAAAATAAGTGATACACAATAGGTAGACAGGAGTGGACTGGGGCTGATAATCAGACGTCACCATTAGAATGAGCACCTGCAATACACTATACAATAAGGATGCAGAGGGAAGGATGCTCCTATTCTTTACAGACAGAAAGCTAAATACCAAAGGCAGTTCACAGTACTAAGCAAGAGTAGGTACCTTCAACTTCTGTAATAGGCACAGAAGCTCTGCTTTTTTTCCTGCATTTCATGTCTGACCAGCTTCCCATTCAGCTGCTTCTGAGGACTTTTCCCTGCTTCATTTTCACTGCATACACCTGGCAACCCAAGTGTCCATTCATGCTTGGGGACTTTATAAAGCAGACGTTGCCAAGTGGTCGGGTAGTACATCATTTGAGTTACCTGTGGATTCCCCTCACCCTCCCACCCCTGAGTTTTCCTCAGTTATTTTTGCCTTCAACATCATCCAAATAACTAAGTGGTCGGGTAGTACATCATTTGAGTCACCTGTGGATTCCCCTCACCCTCCCCCCCCCGAGTTTTCCTCAGCTATTTTGCCTTCAACATCATCCAAATAACATCCATGATTTTGTCTCTACCTGGCCCACACCAAGCATTTCGGTAATCTTGATTACATTTCGATTAACGTGGCTACCTTGGTTTTTTTTATTCCAGAAATGAGGCTAAATCTTTGTTATTTCTCACTCCTCTTAGTTTGTGGGAGGTTACACTGAGACCTCAGTTCTTTCCTGTCAGTCTAAACAATCCTGCAGGATGCCTCCACACCCCAGTTCCCAAATCATGCCTCAGAGAGTGACTGTAAAGCGCTGCAGCCTTTTATGCTACCTAGAGTTTTCTCTTTGTCTAATTTACAGCTCACACTGCAAAGAAAACTCTCCTGTTAAGACCTAGACCAAAACAACTGTGCTCCCTGATGCCCCCGGAATGGTGTAGCCATTCTACAGTTGTATGTGAAAATCGTGTTGGCAGGTGAGAGGGGAGAAACCAGAGAGGAGAAAAGCACTGTCTCACCTAGGGATAATAGAAGTTTGACTTTACAGGGAAAATGCCATTTACCTAATCTCTCTCACACTTCTGTGGTGTAATTCTATTCAGCTGCAAAAAAACCTGTGCAAAATAAGGAATGCTTATGCACTCCCCCCCAACACAGCAGAGAGGCTGAGCAGGATGCTGCCACTTCTCATGCTTCATTAACAAGCTTATCTGCTAAACTCAGCTAAGCAATACCTCACCAATCGTGACTGCGGGCCCTGCGTTTGCCAAGGTGCTGTTAATAAATTAATTAGAAGAGTGGCATTTGCACAAGAGTCACAGAGAAGTTAATTTGATTCCTCCTCATTTTCAATATGGATCATTCCTTGGGAAAGAAAAATAAAACTAAAATTTTCATATTTCTGGATGCCTGGTCAAGTTTTTAGCGTTAGCAGCTCGTAAGACGGGGGTGGGTTTGTTTTTTCTAGTGGGTTTACCATTAATATTAGGTAATATTCAGAGGTAACACTCAGTTATATCATATTTACATCTCTTTGCAAGAGCAATATTCAGTAGGATGTGTAATGCCCCTCCTTTAGGAGTAAGAGTTTCTTCTGACACTTGCTCTTAATCATACTTCTAGGGCATGACTGAGCAAGCTATGATGAGCAGGCTCTCTCCTGGACAGTACTCCTCCAGGAAGTAATTGAAAGGTAAATTGGAAATATAATTTGTGTTGTTGTTTAGCTATAAATGTATGCAAAGAATCATTCCTACTTCAATGCTTTAGTAGCTGACAAATTTCTTTTATGCAAGCACTGGCAAGTAGAATTGAGCAGGGAACCAGACAGAAGACAGCTGCTTAATCTGCCAGAAAAATGAATCTAGTTTAATCCATGTTATTTGTTTTACAAGCAGCAAACTGTTATGCTGCAAAAGCCCAAGAGGCTAAACTGATCTCTCAGTAGTTGCCTACTAGATGTAGAATATCTTCATCCATGAAATCTAGATCATTTATCTATTTAGAAGTCTTTCCACTCTGACCACTCTAATATTAAACTTTTTTTTTTTGTGGCAAAAAAACTTTATTTTTTTTGTCCATGTTACAATATATTTTTCATTTTTTTCCTTGTGTGTTATTTGCTCTTTGTATTTCCCTGGAGGCAGTCTGTATTGTTTGGTTGGTGTGCTCAACTCACAGCATAGTTTGCAGACAGGTGGTAGAATGGCCAATTAAAAGCATATAATAAAAAAAATGACAAAAGCCCAAAACCTTGAGACTTTCCACAGCAGCCCCGAGGTTAGTTATTCAGGAAGCCTTCAGGTCCCTTAAAAACAGAACATTTAAGAAAGGCCACAGATGGTTTTATAGGACTGGGATTAGCAATTTAAATGAAGGAAGTTATCTTGCCATGTCTCATCCTAAGCCATAGCTCTGACCAGTTATGTATCAGATGATCTTTAGGGTAATACTAAGAAATAATTTCTTCATACATCATACAGTCTGCTGTAAAACCTAGGCGTCTGAGGCACAATTCTTTGAGAAAACTAAGGACATGTCGCCTTCTTGCTAGTATTTGCTCCTCCGGCAACTTGCAGCTGAAGTGCATGAATGTGAGAGCAAGGGGAGGGGGGGCTGTCACACTGATGACGAAGAGGACAGATCTCTGTGGGGAAGACATTTCCTCCCCACCTCTCCCGGATGGCGGCTGGTGCAGTGTGCTCACGGAGTCCCAGACCAAATTTCAAGCTGTGCTCCTTCGGGGGAAGCCTGATTGCAGTACCACTGCCTGCCTGCCTCGCAGGGCTCAGAAAGAAAAGATAGTGATAGACATTGGGAAGAGAAATCTGACCTACTAATGCACCTTACAGGGCTCTAAATTACCTGCAACCACAGAGGGGAAAAAAGGACTCGGATACTTCTCTGAACAACTCAATAACAGTCTCTGCTCAATACACGGCATCGATCAAAAGAGCAAACAGAATGTTAGGATGCAAACGGAGCGATGTTGAAAACGATATTGAAAGCGAACACCATCATATAAATCAACGAGCGAGCTTCCTCTGAACCACTGTTCTGCACTGATCACTTCATCAAAAAAGGATGTGGCAGAAGGTTTACAGACAGACAACAAAAATGAAGAGACACTTGGGAAAACGTTGATTATGTGGAGAATGAAATGACTGGGACAGTTCAGCTTTGAGAGTCACTATTTAGGGTGCCATGAATAATACTCACTAAATTGAACTTAGGATGAGCTGGGAATTTTTAACTGCATAGTTCCAGTATAAAATGCGAATTTTTCAAAACAGAAATATTTTGTGGGAATGTATCATTTTAAAAAATGGTTTCAAAGGAAACACAGCTAAGGTTTCTGCCTGTCAAGGACTCTTCTCCAATTAGAAACACGTCTTATTTCCCCCAAGCAGGCTATCCGGGATCCCAACTTTTCATGGAAGATCTGTGTCATGGGCCTCCTTAGATATATGACAAGAGATTATTTAGGTTCAAAACTCCAGGGCAAAGCCACTGTAGGGACAACCAAGAATTTGAAACTCAAAATTTCCTCTAGAAGCTTTGGATCCAATAGCACTGTGCTTGTAGAAAGGCAGGGAATCTTAAATCACCCCCGAGTTGAGCCTCTCAGGATTTCACAAGTATGGCTTGAGCACATATCATCCTTCGTTGTTCATTTAGCACACTCCTCTTCATAAAAGAAATGAGTAGGCACACACAGACCGGAATCCAAGGTGAACCAAAGGGTGCAGGCACTGTGTCTTTCCCAAGAAGCCTTCTAAGACAACAGTGAATCTGCAGCAATAGTCCTTAAAAGCCCAAAAAGCAACCTAGTGGTAGACCTGACAGCGTAGGTCTGCTCCTGTTGCTTTGGTGCTGGACTGGGAGGGCATGATATCCGCAAAATCCAAACAGTTCAGGCATTCCCAGTGAGAAAAGGCTTCGGTGATCTCATTCTTGTTTCCCATTAACACTATCCATAAGAATAGGGTTGGAGGATGGCTGCAGATACCTTGATGATAGCTTTCACTGTCTTCATTTGCATTTACCTATCTCAAAATGGTCAGTTGCTGAGTAGCCAGGTTGGGTGTAATAAGGCTATGCAGGATGATAGCCACCATCTTGTACTGTTGCTCCTGAAATGCTGTTAAGCAATGACAAAGTTATGGCACTTGTTCTTGGCAGCAGGCCTCTACTGTTCCCCTACACATCCAGAGGTCTTCCTGCATCCATTGCTGGTTATCCCCTGTCCTGAGGACAACGTTGCCCCACAAGCTGGATGATGCCTCATCCTCTAAACCCAATCTCTGATCAACAAGAAGCAGAGCAACTGCAGAGACTATGAGGATATTATTAACCCATCTTCCTGATCTGTGAGGGTGGGGAGCAGGTCATCACCAAGTCCTCTCAGAGGTATGCTGCAGCTGTGTGAGTAAACCTGTCATTCCCTCACCCTTCACCGGGTTTTTGCAGTGGTCAGCAGCAACTCAGGCAGCAGGCACTGCAATGTCATCAATAGGAAAGCTGGAAATGGATGAGCAGGAACAGAATTCACACTTCATTGAGGGCGATGGTCATACGGAAATAGATGTGCAATCATCATCTATATGGAGCAGGTGACAGGACACAATAGCATATCCTCATGAGGTCTACTGTCCTGATGGTAAAGGTTTGTAGGAAAAAAATTTCCTTTGGGGGTGCTTGGGAATCTTTTCCCCGGAGAACTCTAATATGCACAGTTACAACTTTCTATTCCTAATCTGGGGAACTCCCTACTTTATCCTTAAAACCAAGCAATTTTTACAATTTCCTAGTTTTCTGACAACAGCCTGGGGAAAGTTGTCCTTGCAGGATTCAGGGGAACACAGGCATAGTGGCATCATAAAGTTCCTAAGAAATGAGATAGCAAACTGCTCTGATTTCACAAAAATTACAAGGAGGGGAGGGCACACGACATGTACAAAATGAAATATTGAATTATAACCTTTTTGAAATGTCACATTTTTTAACAGAATAAAAATACCAATTGTCTATCTTCAGTGTAGTTACTTGTTTATAGAAAAAGGGCACATCATTTAACAGAAAGGAAAGTCAAGAAGTTGAAACCTGATTTAAAAAAAATACATTTAGTACATCACACAAAAAAAAAAAAAAAAAGCTGTGGAACTCGCTGTTCCAATTATATCAGGCATGAGGAAAATATATTTGTAAAGAAAATAAAAATCACTCACTTTAAGCCCTAAGATCACTACTAAACAAACTTTCCAATGCATGTACTGCTCGTTATTCCCCTGCTTTAGAAATGCCTGCATTTTTCCTGAAGCACCCTCATTTGGTCACTCTTGGAAATGGGTTATTGGGATATCTGGATTGGTAATCTGCTTGAAGAAATCATAGTTTACCATACCGTAGAGTTTCAATCAGCACAGATACCCTACACATGCAGGGACTACAAATTGCAAGCATTGCCACTTGTAGATTCTAAGAAAAAGGAGGTACAGGTAATGAATTTAGAATACAAGGAGGTCACTGAAACAAGCCATGTAACGTGGAAACCAGTACTTTTAGCAACAGGAAAATAGCGTGCATTTTAAAATATATATATATGTACATAAAATTCAGGGAACCTTCTTTTCAGGACATTAGCTCTTTGCTACTGTTTGCCTGGAGTTTACATGGGAATTAAGAGATTGGTTTTCTCTGGAGCAGCTCTGATGAGAGTCATATATCAAATTCTTGAGAGATTAATGATATGATCTGGTAAGCTAAAACCTATTTCCATTATGTACCCTAATAAAAAATGGTTACTAGTCTATTAGAGTAGATTTTATGCACTGTTATTCCTTGGCTTTTAAATAATGTTAGTGTGTACCATCCTAGGGATTTTAAAATAATGGCTTTTAAAACAGCTTTTTCCAGCAAACCAAATGTTGGATCAGTCATGCTGGAATAAGCGGAGGACAGTCTGCTGTGAACCCCTGAGGTGTGTCACTTTAAAATAGTGCAGTGCACTCTAGGGCAAATAAAACAATAGGAAATCAGGAGAATTCAACTGCTGTGGCTATTTATTCTACAGCGACTTCAGTTCAAGCCATGCTGATAGTTTTTCTAATGCCTTAAATCAAACAGCAGGTATCTGTGGCCTCAAGGTAAGAAATGCTAAACATCTGCCAGTTTCCAGACTTGAAACATTACAGCTGCCTTACCTGAAGGAAATTTTACTGTTAGTGTACCAGGAATCTCAGTGCTACTGTCATGTGGCATTTTCACTAAGGAATACATGATTGTCACTTCACAAAACATTGAACAACTCCCTCTCCCAAAGATCCAGTTCTAAGTAATTTGCAAAATATTTTGGTTATCATATTTTTCAATTCCTTATACTGGCCACAAAAATACAGCCACAAACTGTTCAGTTTTAGCTCTTTAACAGCCTCAGAACTTCTCTTGACAGCTGGCAGTGACATGAGAAGTCATATCAGTGTCCAC
>NW_009647830.1:5204020-5225806 GCF_000708025.1 Charadrius vociferus | reverse complement strand
CCACTGATGGAAACATAATGGAATAAACCAAATAATCCCCTAAACCAGATATTTCATTTCTGAATGTTAATTGTCTGGTACTCATGAGCACAAGCTATTCAAGACTTCTGTCTTCCCTTCACCACCAGGTACTCCTTATGCCAACAGAACAAAGGTTTTGATTGGCACCGGCAAACTGAAAGAGATGGTATTAGGCATGTTTTATCTAACTTGCAACCGACTGTCAGGTTTCCATAATTTACTGTTCCTCCTACAATTCTCTACTATATTTGCCCAGTTTGCAAATTTTGCTTCAAAAGTCAAAGTCCTGTTGGATTTTACATCCTCGTTTATCTCCAAGAGCAATATCAATTTGGCAGGCTGCAGTGCATACTGTAATGGAAACCTTGGAAACCACTCTGCTGTGATCAGTCAAAATACACTTGAATTTAAGAATACGAATAATTGTGTTGAAGTCAATAGAATTACCATGGGTCATGTCAGAGTATGTTGTGCTTGGTGCATACTCCTGTAAGGAGTATAATCTTCAAAATCTGCTCTGTAGGTTCTCCTGGGGGGCAGAAGGAGTTGTGAAGATGTAAGAAGTACATTCTATCCTTACAGTGGAAATTCATTAATAAACCTTCATCATGAATGCAGAGTAACAAGATCACCATCCTTTAAAGACATTGGTTTTGTCCACGGCAAGCAAAACATGTCACAAAACAACCAAAAGTGTCTTTTGCATATGTGTTCTTAAACCAAGGAAAGAGTCTTGGATATTGACCTTACCTTCTGAGAAGGTCCTGTAAATTTTAATATTTAGTTCTGCCTAACTGCCTTTTTCTTAAGAAATAAAAACAGGAAAGAAGGGGCAGGAGTTTCCTTGTATTTTAAGCATCGTAGTTGTACTCTCAGGTGCCTCAAACATTACATACCACAGGAGCATGTTTCTATCATAATTTTCACCTGTGAAAACAGAATATCAAAAGCAAAGGCATTTAAAATTATCTAAAAGGTTTCCAGACCGGAAAGGTTAAATGAGACGCTTGGTCTAGGAACACCTCTTTTCAAAGACTGTTCCCCTGAGAAGAAGCTGTGGTGAGGGCTGTCCAGATCAGGAGGTAACAGAAATGCCTTTTGGAGAGCGTGTAGGATGAGGAAGAAGTAGGGTCACCTCATTACTGTGTTTTAACAGTCAAAAAATTGCTATTTAGCGATTTTGAATATAGGTTGTTGTACATCTCCCCGGAGTTGGCCATTAGGAAGCATAACAAGCCTATTGGGGTCTTTTCTCTTAATTTAAAGCCGTTGCAGAACACTGCAGAGAGGCTTCAGCTCTGGAGAGCTGCAATCAAGTGCACTCTAATGAAGGTTCATTCCCGGGCGTTGTTCGAGCCCATTCCTGTGACTGTACTGACCCCTAGTGACTGCAGAGGTACTTAAATAATTTACAGACTTTTTTGTTTTAAAAAAATATCTATTTATATTTACACAAAGTATTGCTATAAAAAGGAGCTTTAATAAAAAAATATCTTCGTTGGGAGGAAGTGGTCAAAATATCGATTTTTTTTTAAGCAATCTCTACAATTCCCAGGGAAGTTTTGTTCAGTTTTTATTTTACAACAACCAATTTTTCTCTCATTCCGGAGTTGATTTGAGATGAACTCTGCTACCTTAGTTAATAAATAGCTTATTTAAAATATCAGTGCTGCGAAGATGCTGGGAGTTAGTGGTTTTAATTTAGCCATGTAAGTTCTTTCAGGAATGCAGGATCTCAGGCTGGAAGCTTTGCAAACTTGTAATAAAATACAGGTGGTACCACTATTAATCTGTTTACTATCTCTTATGATTCACCTACACTAGATGTCTGATGTGCTTTTAGAAGTACCATCTGGAAAAACATTAGCATATTTTCTCATGCATAAGGTGAAAGCAACAAATCATTTCTTTTCCCTGGGTCTTTCAATTCAGCAGCAGATTATGTGTATGCATACATAATACCACGGCAAGTTCGACTCTCCTTCAGTAGCCCTCTGCCTCTGATCTTTGGCTTGTTATCTCAGGACTTATTTTCAAGTACTATTAGTTTAAATCAGTGTGGGGGATCTGTCATGTAGCGAGTATGTGAAAACACAGACATGCAATCCTTAGGGCCTGACTGTATGTAATGTTGAATATCCTCAATTTTCTTTGGCTCCTCTTTGGGGCCCTAATGGCAGAGACAACCAGGCAGAAGGAGATTAAGTAACATAATAGATAACATAACAGATGATCTGTTAAGTAACAAAACACATGATCTGTTTTCCAGATCATCTGTGATCTGGAAAACACACATGTATTTTCATTATTTTAATGGCTCTTAGTGCCTCTGAAGTTGTGAAAAGGAAATCTTAAATAAGAATTTGATCAGACAAAGCACTGATCTCTTTCCGTTCCTCTGATTTCAGTCAAGAGTAGTTAACACCTCACAGGAACTGTTAATATCTCTTTGAGCCATGTATTTATTGTACAATGATGAGGTATTTCTCAGTATCTGTGACTTGCTGGGTTTGTAATTTCTCTACAGGAAGCTCTAGTCAAAAGGGAAGAGAGAATGTACTGAGGCTGTGGTTCCACAACAATCCAGGATCAGCCAGGTACTGCCCTCACAGCCACGTCCCTCTCCTCCTGCATTTCTTTGTCTTTCCCTTGAGCTGGGCCTGACACTTAGCCTGATCCTCTGCTGGGAATATTGGCATGTTAAGATGCTAGAAAATGCTAAGATGCTAGCCATTTTCTTTTGGCTTTGGCTTATTGGGGTGTCTTTTTAGGGTGAGGAGGTGGGTTGAATTGCACCAAGAGGTGCAAGTTCTTCATGATCCCAGTTGGAAAGGTGCTCAGATTCTACAAAGCATCTCTTAAGATGCTGTTTTTTTGAGATCTTGCTAAAAAGAAAAGAAGGATAGTATAGATAATAATACAACCCTTCAGATGCTGGGAACCCCAAGTTGTGCAGCACCAAATAGGCCTCTGACCATGGCCCAGTACACGCTGCAGATCCTGTCCATGGAAAAGGCTCCAAGGAAGCAAAATGCTTTTATAGTCACAGTTATGGGGGCCACCAAGATAATTACAGCGTTACAGAAGGAAGTCTGAAGGGCTCTCCTCCAAAACTGATTATGTTCTAAGAATGACCAAAGGTCAGGTAAATGCAAAAATGGAAAAAAACATCTGAGACAAAGATATGAAGACACATATATGTAACAATTAAGTATAAGGTTTGTTTCTTCAGAAAGCAATATTAAAGTATCCTTCTTATCAATCTTCCTCTCAGTCTTTATCCAATCTTTTATACTTTAGGTTAAAATGTATGCAAAAGCATATTTCAGTTAATTCTGAAAGTTTTGTCGTGAAGTTCATTTAGTTTCTAGCACAGCTCTGCTGTCCTGCCAAAAAGAATCTGGCTTTCCTACCAAAACAGCTAGTTTCTAGAATGCATTACTATTGCTGTTTATATTAAAAGTCCTCTGAAACTGCTAAGTATTTATTCATAATAGTATTTATACATTAAAACATCTGTCAAAGAAAAGAGGGGAAGGCTCTGCTTAAGGATTTTTTTCCTCTCTGTGGACTTCTTTTACTATTGGTCTTGTAGTATACAGCCATAGTCTGTAAAACTAATTTCAATTGTTAAATTTTCGTAACAGATTAAACTGAGTGAATATGTGACCATAGAGAACATACTTTTTGAATTTGTAATCAGTTTTGAAACATTACAATATACTTCCTACATCATATTTTTGGAATTTGCAGTTTTATCATCTTTTGTTCTCCAGTTGATAATTTCCTTATTTCAATTTAGATTTTTCTTGTAAATTGACTCACTCACTTTATCTCTTTCTCCTCTCTACATATCGTTCTCCTTTTCTATTCACTTCCATGTCTTCTTGGCTCTGCTGTCAAAGTAATAGTAATATTTTAAAAAATTAGAAATCACGGGTTAGTTTTACAGGCAAAATTACATGTCTGCAAACAATCAAAACCATTAACTGCTCTTTCAAGCTACTCAATTTTGCTTAGAATCTTGTGGGTTTTGATTGGGAAAGTTTAAAGAGCTATTTTACATTTTCCAGGTGGGGAGAGACATGCCACTTCTACTAAAAAGACTGAATTGTAAAAATTTCTATCAGACAGTTACCTGAGAGATTGTTTTAAACTTTGAGAATGTTTTTGCATGCGGATTTCTTTTCCTCCAAGTTGGTGAATTATAAGATCCCGAAGTATATTTGTCTATAGAAAAAAAACATATGCATTTTTTCTTAATTTCAGCTACAATTTCAAGAAAGGCTCTCTTAGTCTGAGATGTGAATTAAATATTACATTAGCTGAAGTATCAGTGAATGCATTGGGTGAATTATACCTCATCTGTGAAATGTAAGCTAGTATTAAATACAGACTTTCTCTCTAGTACTTTAAAGATCATTTGTGGTCTTGCAGCATTTCCATCAGGCTCACAGGATCTTCCAAATGAGGCGATTCGGGCACAGACATCCTTGACTTGAAGTGAATGTTCCTCTGTTGAAAATCTTCCCAAAGGCATAGAATCATAGAATCACAGAATGGTTTGGGTTGGAAGGGACTTTTAAAGATCATCTAGTCCAACCCCCCTGCAATAAGCAAGGATATCTTCAACTTGATTAGGTTGCTTAGAGCCCCATCTAACCTGACCTTGAATGTTTCCAGGGATGACGCATCTACCATCTCTCTGGGCAATCTGTTCCAGTGTCTCACTACCCTCATTGTAAAAAATTTCTTCCTTGTATCTAGTCTAAATCTTCCTTCTTTTAGTTTAAAGCCATTACCCCTTGTCCTATCACTACAGGCCCTACTAAAAAATCTGTCCCCGTCTTCCCTGTAGGCCCCCTTTAAGTACTGAAAGACCACAATAAGGTCTCCCCAGAGCCTTCTCTTCTCCAGGATGAACAACCCCAACTCTCTCAGCCTGTCCTCATAGGAGAGGTGTTCCAGCCCTCTGATCATCTTTGTGGCCCTCCTCTGGACCCACTCCAACAGGTCTATGTCTTTCCTGTGCTGAGGGCTCCAGAGCTGGACGCAGTACTCCACATGGAATCTCACCAGAGCTGAGTAGAGGGGAAGAATCATCTCCCTTGACCAGCTGGCCACACTTCTTTTGATGCAGCCCAGGATGCAGTTGGCCTTCTGGGCTGCAAGTGCACATCGCTGGCTCATGTCGAGCTTTTAATCCACCAGTACCCCCAAGGCCTTCTCAGCAGGGCTACTCTCAATTCCTTCATCCCTCAACCTGCATTCATACCAGGGGTTGCCCTGACCCACATGCAGGACCCTCCCTCCACTTGGCCTTGTTTAACTTCATGAGGTTCACATGGGTCCACTTCTTGAGCTTGTCCAGGTCCCTCTGGATGACATCCTGTCCCTCAGGCGTCTCAACCTCACCACACAGCTTGGTGTCATCCGCAAACTTGCTGAGGGTGCACTCAATTCCACTGTCTACGTCATTGATAAAGGTATTAAATAGTACTCCCAATATGGACCCCTGAAGGACAACACTTGCCACTGATGTCCATTTGGACACTGAGCCACTGACCATTACCCCCTGGATGCAACCATCCAACCAATTCCTGATCCACCAAACAGTCCCTCTATCAAATCCAGATCTCTCCAATTTAGAGAGAAGGATGTTGACATGGACCATATCAAAGGCCTTACAGAAGTCCAGATGGACAACATCTGTAGCTCTTCCCTTGTCCACTGATGTAGTCACTGCACCATAGAAGGCCACGAGGTTGGTCAGGCACGACTTGCCCTTGGTGAAGCCATGCTGGCTGTCTCAACCACCTCCCTGTCCTCCATGTGCCTTAGCATAGATTCCAGGATGTTCCACAATCTTCCCTGTCACAGAGGTGAGGTTGACAGGTCAGTAGCTCCCAGGGTCCTCCCTTTACCCTTTTTATAAATGGGTGCAATGTTTCCTTTATTCCAGTCACCAGGGACTTCACCTGACTGCCATGACTTTTCAAATATCATGGAGAGTGGCTTTGAAAACTACATCAGCAAATTCCCTCAGGACTCTGGGATGCATCTCATCAGGTCCCATAGGCTTCTGTATGTTCAGGTTTCTCAGGTGGTCAGGAACCTGATCTTCTCTTACAACGGGAGGGACTCTGCCCCAGTCCCTGCCTTGCAGTCCATCCACTCAAGAGGTGTGGAGAAAGAGGTTGCCCGTGAAGACTGAGGCAAACAAGTTGTTGAGTACCTCAGCCTTCTCCTCATCTGTTGTTACCAATTTGCCAGTCTCGCTTATCAGGGGGGGATACACTTTCTTTGACCTTCCTTTTCTGGCTGACAAACCTGTAGAAGCCCTTATTATTATTCTTTGTGTCCCTTGCCAAGTTCAGCTCCAGCCTTCGTCTTCCTTACCCCATCCCTACAAAACCGGGCAGCGTCTCTATAATCTTCCCAGGATACTTGTCCCTGCTTCCACTGCCTGTGCATTTCCTTCTTGCCCTTCAGTTTGACCAGCAGGTCTTGACTCAGCCATGCTGGTCTCTTGCTTTCTTTTCCTTATTTCTTACACCTGGGGACAGAGAGCTCTTGCACTCTACAGAAAGCATCCTTAAATATCTACCAGCTCTGTTCTGCTCCCATGTCCCTAAGGGCAGTTTCCCAGGGGGTCCTTGGACAGCTGGAATTTTGCTGTCCTAAAATTCAGGATCCTGACTTTACTCTTCACCTGACCCATATCCCTCAGGACTGTGAACTCCACCAGTGCATGATCACTGCAGCTAGGCTGCTTCCAATCTTGATGTCACCGATTAGCTCACTTGTGTTGGTGACCATCAGGTCCAGTATTGCATCCCCTCTGGTGAGGATGTCTATTACCTGGCTCAAGAAATTATCCTCAGTGCTTTCCAGGAATCTCCTGGATTGCCTACAGCTCATCATGCTATTTTTCCGGCAGACATTGGGGTGGTTGAAGTCCCCCAGCAGGATGAGAGCCTGTGAACACGATGCCTTTTGTAGCTGGAGTAAGAAGGCTTTGTCAATAGGCTCCCCTTGATCAGGCGGCTTGTGGTAGACACCAATCACAAGGTTCCTTTTGTTGCCTTGGTCTCCTATTCTTATCCATAAGCTTTCAACCTGCTTGTAGCTATTCTTCAGATACAGCTTTTCACACTCTATCTACTTCTTGATGTAGAAGGCAATGCCTCCACCCCTCCTTCCTCGCCTGCCCCTTCTGAACAACCTGTAGCCATCGGTAGCCACACTCCAGTCACAGGATTCATCCCACCACGTTTCAGTAATGGCAACTAGGTCGTAGCTTTCTAGCAGCATGGTGACTTCCAACTCCTCTTGTTTGTTGCCTGTGCTGCATGCATTTTTGTAAAAGTACTTCAGCTGGGCTGTTGGCCATGTCACCTTCTTAGAGGAATACTCCTTAATTCCTTTGAGGCATTTCACTGGTGTTTCCCTCTTGGTTCCTATTACCTCAGGAGCCCCTGGCTCATCTCCATAAGACTTCAAGTGTGCTGCAGTGTAGTCAGCATGTCTCAGAGCAACAGACTGCAGGCCCTCGCTAGCACCCCATCCTTCCAACTTTGGCACGTCATCCCACAGCTCGTCACGGGCAAGCCTGATATTATCCCCTCCCCCATTAAGCCAAGTTTAAAGCTCTGTCAATGAGCCCCACTAGCTTGTGAGCCAAGAGCCTCTTCCCATTTTGAGAAAGGTGGAACCCATCTGACACCAGCAAGCCTGGTGCCATGTAGGCCATCCCATTATCGAAAAACCTAAAATTGTGGTGGTGGCAACAGCCATGGAGCCACATATTAATAGACTGGGTTCATCTATTTCTTCCAATGTTGCTGTCGGCAACTCGGAGGAGACAGGAAAAAATAACCTGTGCTCCAGATTCCCTTACCAACTGTCCCAAAGCCCTGAAGTCTCTTTTGATCACCCTTGGATTACACATTGCAGCTTTATCACCACCCACATGGAAGAGCAGCAATGGGTAGTAGGCCAAGGGCCATATCAGGCTAGGAAGTTTCATAGTGATGTCCTTAACTCAGGCCCCAGGGAGGCAGCAGACTTCTCTAAAAGGAGGGTCTGGCCAGCATATTGGACCTCTGTTCTCTTCAGAAGCAAGTCACCTACAACTATTACCCATCTTTTCTTCCTTGTGGAGGTAGTTGTGATACAGGCCTTTCTGACCTTGGCAGCATGTCTGGCAAAGAAGGACTGTCATCCACATCATCATCCATTGACTGGCCTTCCATATCCAGAGTCTCGTACCTGTTTTACACAGGCACTTGGGAAGGAGAGATAGGCAGGGAGGGGATTTGCCTCCTTCCCCGAGTGTGGACTTTCCTCCATTCACTCCTCTGCTTTAAGCTACTTCCTTCAGCCTGGTGGGGGGAGGATACAGGATCCCCTTGACCTTGGGTTTTTCCTGGTGGTTGTTGCCTCTTCTGTCTCAGGGAGGGCGGAATATGGTTCCACCAGTCTCTCTCTTTCTCGAGCTCCCTCATGCTCCTTAAGCTTTCTACTTCCTCTCATAGCTCTGCCACCAGGCTAAGCAGATCGTCCACTTGGTCATAACTCACACAGGTGTTCTCACTACTGCCACCTGGCACTCCTTGCAGCCCAAGACCAGTATGGCTGCATGTTATCTTGGGAGCTCTGTCTGTGTTGCCACATCCTTTCTGCCAAGTGCAGAGGACACAGCTTTCCACCGGGAGGATACCATAGCTCCTTCTGAGAGGGTGACGACCACCAACTGAACTCACCCCTTGACATAGTAGTGGGACCATGCCCTTCCTGCACACCCTTCTGCTTGAACTGCCATGCAAACTGCCACGCCATGTCCTTACTGATGAGCCATGCTCTGCTTGCCCACTCTGTTCAGAGTTTTTAGATTAAATGAACCCATAATCCAATCTCCTGTTCTATCTCTGCTCGTGAAAGCACTATAGGCAAGGCAATATTATGTTTTTGTGCTAGGCAGTTGATTTTGCATCAGAGTATGCTGCCTAATGACTAACCATTTTCTGTAAAATTTTGTTAAAAATCATTGTTATTAATACTCCAGTTTTCTGTTAATTCCACCTTAATTCCATTAATTCAAATTATTGATTCCACAATGATCCTAATGCACAACATGTACGTATTACCATAGTTTTCCGTTTGGGTCCCAAATCTTCTATTTGTGTCAAACTGATTCTTTGGCTTGGAGCATTTCTGACCATATGGCTCAGGTGTAGCTGAAAAGAAAGGTAGCGAAAATAGTAATGATCCTTCTCATGATGAAAATGCTGATCACCTTTTTCTTTAAATACTCTATCCTTTTTTGACCTGGAAATTTGATAAGATGTATTCTTCACATTAAGAATGTTCTTGCTGAAATCTCTATACCAGTCTGCCCACATTTAATCAAAGCAAACACTCAAAGAAAACAGAAAAAAAAACCCACAACTGTTTGTCCCAAGATGTAGCAGTGATGTTGGTATTCATTTTGTGTAATTTTATTCATCTGAAAGCAGAGGTTACTCTGTCTAAAGGAGGTTTCTTTTATTGGAAATTAATACAGGGAGGCACCTGAAGATGGAGTTTCAACCCAGCTGAAGAGAGATGACTGAAACTGGCAAGATGAAATGACTTCCTTAACTTATGATTATTTAAATTATTTACCACTAAATGTCTTGATGAAGTGAGAGATGAAAAATGATCCAGAGAAGCCATGGAACCAGAAAATCAAAAGGCAAATAAAACCCAAACGATGGACTAGATTGTGTGAAGCTATAATAGCAAGTTAATAATAAAGGGAAATCTGGAACAGTTTGCTAGAAAGAAAGATACAAGACTCAGAATCCCACCTGTAGGCTTCTTGTCAGAATTACGACATACTACATGCTATCAAGAGGACAGCAGAGTCTTTCAAAGATGGAAAAAGGATGAGATATGGTGTAGGGGAGAACTTTGTAGAGTTGGGTAGATGGTTGGACTCGATGATCCCAAGGGTGTCTTCCAACCTAGACAATTCTATGATTCTATGAAAAATTTAAAGCCCATTTAAATTGATAGCACGAGTTTGAATAAGATGTACGTCCTTGTTCATTCAAGATGAAAAAGAATCCTAAAGAATGAAAATAATCAGAAATCCATCACAATCAAAACTCCAGTGAAATACTAGTTGTGGAAAAACACTGCGCAAAGCAAGGTGATTCCTTTGTCCCCTGCTGGCAGGAAAAAAGGTGAAGAAGAAATGTTTCTTGAGAGGAAACAGAAATCCTACTGCAAAACTACTACTGCTGCTATTGCTATCAATATTTAGAGTAAACGGAGAAGCTAGAGGTGGACTATTCTGAGGTTTATTAATTATTTCCAAAGAATAAATCACATGGAAGATGCTGTAAATAGTGGGGATCAGTATGGTAGTGCACATCAGCACATCACTGCCTTTATCCCTCTTTGTTGGGCAGACAAATGAATGCCTGCTACGAAGGTGGCTAAATTACTCTTCATGAATATTCTGTCTGACTGATTGTGAAGCTTTATAAAGTCTGATGTTTCTATCTGTGGATACTGCTGCAATCTCCTTCTGAAAATTATGCTGGATCAAATGTACTCTTGCCCACGTTTAGGCATAAATAACTTAATATTCACCTGCAGGGACAAAATCGAAAGCAGCATGGGACAGACAGGCGTATTTGAGGCATTTCAAGAATTCTTTGTAAGCAGGAACCCACCTGTAGATCCCTTGAACTTTGGCTCTTGGGTGACAGTGGCAGTACGGTAGACTATATATGGTGATCGTCGAGGTTCTGAAAAATTGAAATAAGTCTTTTTTCCAGTTTCTCTCACAGTTTCATCATTCTTACTTTGACCCCTTTGTTGGTAACGTGGTTTCACTTTGCGGTCTGAAGTGTGAATTCCTAAAAGTGAAAAAAAAAACCCTTTAACATAGATGTTGTGCTATTCATCAAAACTTGACATATTGCAGGAGACGGGAGGATTGAAGACAAGATTTTAAAAATGTGCTGTGTGGATAGTCCAATCCAAATATGGATTGTCCATTTGACACTAAGAACAGAAATTAACTAGGTAGTGCTAAATCATCTAACAGTTTACTAAATAAAAATGAAAAATCCTACTGTATTCTCAAAGCACCTTTGACTGTTACTGTATCAGGCGAATTTCTTGTCTCCTCAGAAATCCATTTCTTCTTCACTTCTTTACACTGACGGTCCTTTACCAGCTCAGTATGATTTGATTCTGCGGGATTAAAATGACACAGTTACTTTTTCAAAAAGCCCGCAAGATTTTCTTACCCAAAAATATTTGGTGTTTTGAAAGCCTAATCTCCCACTTCATAAACAGGTCTTCTTGGGTGGTACATGGTTTTACATGTTAATTGTTCTAAAGTATCATTCCCCTAAAGAAGAGCAAAGGAGCTATATTTCCTCTGGCAGAGTTCATGGCACAAAATCTTGAAAGCGAAGTAAAAAATTTACTATAAACACAAAGACCAACAGTACTTTGAACTTGCACAATTGCTTTGACCAGTGCTGGCTCAGAATGCTTCTCATTATGAATTAGAAAATCTTCATGAATACTGTATTTAGAGTTTATAGTTTACAACTAAAACCATTTGCTTTAATCCACATAGACAACTGAGAAGCAAAAGTTGCATGCAATTTATGTGTGTGTCACAGAGGGAACAAATCGTTTTCCGAAGTCGAAGTGTAATATCTAAACGGGAACCCAATGCACACAGACTCCAAAGCACAGGTTGAACACTTCTGAGCTTGAATTGCATGTCGTTACAAGATAACTCAGTTAGGACAAAACTGGAATCTTAATATGTTCCTGTCTACTGGTGCTTATTTCTCATCCCTTGCACGTGAGGTATGCTTTGCCTCTGTCTCAGTTGTATCAGGTCAGTTATGTGTTGTCCTGCGAGCTGAACAACTAAAATGACATGGCATGAAAATAATTTCTATTTATAAAAGGATTATTTTAATCCTCAGTCACTTCAGTAATACAGTTTACAGTATGGGTTCACATGAAGTTTTAACAGCTAAGCTGGCATTGCTGACATGGTGAAAAACAGCATTGCAGAAATACTAACGAATGGCCAAAGAGTCAACCTTCCTACAGTAGTTTAACCTCTGATGTCAACATAACTCGAGACTAAGGGTATTAAACTATAGACATATGTTTTTTATAACTCCACAGAAACATTTATTTTCCAAAAGTAAGCAGGAAAAAAACAACTGTAATCAGCATGGAGGATATTTTTTTTTTATAATCGTAAAACACCAGAATCATAAACAATGGTTTTGATTGTTATAATTAATGGTGCAGCATAAGAGTCTCTAGAACATAAAGAAGAAAGAATAACTCAAACATAAAATGGTGAAGTTTAGTGCATGCATATTCAGTTATTTACCACATGATGTTCAGCAATGAGAAGCTGATGCTAAAGTATATTACTCCATTTTCAAAGGATCTATGATCTGTTCTGGGAATACTCTCTGTCGGTACTCTCCTTCCTGAACTCCCTCCGTCTCTTTTTGTATAATTAATTTTTGTAGAAATTTTATTACCATCACCTGGAAAGGCAACAGAATCATAGAATCATAGAATGGTTTAGGTTGGAAAGGACCTTAAAGATCATCTAGTTCCACCCCCCCTGCCACAGGTAGGGACACCTCCCACTAGACCAGGTTACTCAAAGCCCCATCTAACCTGGCCTTGACCAATTCCGGGGATGAGGCATCCACAGCTTCTCTGGGCAGTCTGTTCCAGTGCCTCACCACCCTCAGAGTGAAAAATTTCTTCTCTATATCTAGTCTAAGTCTTTCCTCTTCCAGTTTAAAGCCGTTACCCCTTGTCCTATCACTAGAGTCCCTCTCCATCTTTCCTGTAGGCCCCCTTTAAGTACTGAAAGGCCACTCACTCCAACCAGTTCATGTCCTTCTTATGTTGGGGGTCCTAGAGCTGGATGCAGATGAGGTCTCACGAGAGTGGAGTAAAGGGACAGAACCACCTCCCTCAAGGGGACAGAAAGAATGTTTGAGTTTCTTGTGAGTGAGCACAGGGAATGGTACTGCCATTCTTTTCCTCCCACCCCTATGAGCTAGTGATTAGTTTCAGGCAATTTCCATTAACCTCTCATTTTATAGTCTTAGTTATTTAGATCCTGTCCAGTGTGACTGATGCATAACTCTCATGCTTTCTAGGAAAGTATCATAATACATAGGTCAAAGAAGATTATGGCTCCAAAGTAAAGAACCAGCTACAAACTATCTGCTTGTTCTTTAGCCTCCCTCTCACTTTTCATGAATGATATTTATGAATCCTATTGGATTGAATTTATGGTATTTTCAAGACGCGTGTCATCATAGTACCTAAAACCTCAGAGAACTCAACTGAAGAAATGATTTGGGGAAACTTCTCTACCCTTTTCTCTGAATGTATCTAATGACAAATAAATACATATATTAGAAGCTATATTCATATGTTTGTTACTGATTCCTTCGTCTGTTGTCTAAATATACCTAAATACTTGCCAGAAATACATTATCAAATCTATTTTAATAACAATTTAAATGTAGAAATAATAAGAAAATAATTTTACCCAATTCTATCGAACAATTTAGGCTGGCAAAAGTGGTCAGTCAAAAGAGCATGACATAAAGACAATTTTTGCTTTCCCATTTTTTTATTAGCATATCATCCTATTCAAATCTGTTTTACATAAAACTGTATTACCAAGATTTTTTTCCCTGAAATTTACACCACTGTGAAAATAAACAATATTTTTTTTTTTTAATTAAAAGTAGTATGTCACAAATACAGATTTTTTCAGTCATGCCACTTGGTCAATAATGAAGGAGAAACACAATGAAGGAGGTAAATATTCATTCGTTTGTATTCCTTTGACCTTAATTACGTTGGATAAAGCCCAATACTCAAAACAAAATGGAACACACTTCTTATTATCTTATAAAAGACTCTTAAAGGGGGTATTTATTTAATCCAAATTTAGTTATAGAAAAGTTTGATGTATCACTACATTTTGTCATGTGGACACCCCACCCAAGACAGCCAGCAGAGAGCATGGAGCACCTCTGGGAAAATGAGTCATCTCACCTTTCTTTGGCACTGTCTTATGATAGCCCCATAAGAGTGCCTGTCTCTCTCTATTTATGACAGAGAGCGTGGATGAGAAATTTAAAATATATTCCTAACCTTAGTATGGTTGAAATTAGACTATGTAAATCTTAATCATGAAGAAAAATTATCTGAAACACCTATGTGTATCTCAGGAAAGTACACATTGGGTTAACAGCCCATTTCTACCTTTTCTATCTACAATGGATGTAGGTAGTCACCACGTGTGTGACACTATATATATGTGTGTATATACACGGGGAAAAATGAAGTATTTTTATGCTCTTTGTAATATGCTATCTTTTACTGTCACTACATAAAAAAGCAGGGAGGAGGGGAAAACTAAGTAATAGTTTCTCCCTGTAACAGTAATTTAAAAAGGGGTAAACATTGTCCAAGAAGATGAAAAGTACTTGCCTTTCTGCAAGTCTCTCTTGGTAGCTTCCAAGGGTAACAGCTCATTTTCCCGAGGTGAAGAGACGTTTTTTGTTGATTGGTGTTGAGGAGGGTACTGAATCCTGTAATACTCTCCTAAACATACCCCAAGAAGGAAAAAAAAACCCAAAGTTTACTATATTGGCAGCATTGCTGTTTAGGAAGGGGTGACTACTTTAATATTTACCAGATTTATAGCATATTTCCTTTATTGCTCTTTCCTCTTCAATATCTTCAGCACTCTTAGGCACCCAATTAGGAACAGCTGTAGGAAGTAGTTTTAAAAGATTACTGGGTATCTATACAAAGACCTTCAACAATTCTTAATAACCAAATACCATAACGAATTTCATCTCAGTCACAGGTTACTTTTTTCTGACTGCAACCTCTGCTTCTGGACAGAAAAATTATTCCTTCTTATTAGGTATTTCCAAGTGCAATGGAATTGCAATTACAACACAGATTAAGAAGATACTGTTTGTTGATTTAAAAAGATTCAAAAACATCTTCAGTACTCATTTTCAAAATAATCCTTCATTTACACCTGAAAAGAAATATTTTGATTGAACAGGTCACCAGGGACTGCTTGTCACAAAACCTCTGCTCAAAGTTACCATCCTGTAATGTCTGCCAGCAGAGCTGGTGAAGAGAGTACTCCTTACCTGTCTCTGCTAAGGCTACTAAGGTTAGCAAAGCTCTACTTTTTATATTGTTTAAATTCATGTGGCTTACTCAGACTGAAACCAAGTTAGGAAGCACTTACAGGCCGCCCTGCCAGAAAAGCTGAAGGGCAGGGGGAAAGTGAAAAGCAACTCGGGGCTGCCTGAGAACCAGCACAGTAATTTGCAGAGTGCACACGTGACAGTAGGTCGTTCTCTCACTTTCACCATCTAGGAATGT
Source organism: Charadrius vociferus (assembly GCF_000708025.1). NCBI lineage: Eukaryota > Metazoa > Chordata > Aves > Charadriiformes > Charadriidae > Charadrius > Charadrius vociferus. The sequence continues at coordinate 5,210,296 of NW_009647830.1, read as the reverse complement.
ACAATTCATTCCTTCCCCAGGAATCTCTCATTTCCAAGTGAGATACAGGCAACGGTTTAACTACATTAAAAAAATTAAAACCTTATATATATGAATAAATATATACACATTGACATTCAGTTAAACTAGTGAGGAGTTTTGTATGGACTCTCTTTGCTAGATTTAAGTGTAACTTCTGTAATAAAATGAGGCTGCCTACAGAGTTTAGGAAATCAGTTGAACAAATCATTTAAGTTGAAGTCACACAACTATCTTTTGTAAAGAAACCTGTGACATCACCTTCAGTGATGAATGTGTACAGCCCCTGTTCAAAAGTTTCTTTCCCAGAAAAGAAGTACTTCCAAAACTTGTAATTTTGTCCCTAAATTTTGAGAAAAGTTGAAGAATATTTGATGGCCATCTGAATTGTGGATCACATCATCTGAATGGTGGATCAGATTTTAAACTCTGTTTAATGAAAAAGAGATATGTGAATTATACCCTAGTGAAATATACAGCTAGGAATTTCACAGGAGTTAGAAAATGTTGCCTCGCTCACATCTGGTGCCTACCACTTCCAATATTTTGGGGATTTGCTGGGAAGTATTTCAAAAACTTGTCAACAACTCTTTTCTAAAAATATAATGGTTATTATAATAAATCAGTTGTGAAGTACATTGCAAGAGTTGGAAAATGCCATTCTACTTCCTCGTAAAAGAAAGAAAAAACTGCTTACAGTTCTCTTCCTCTTCATCTTCCTCCTCCTCTTCATCGTTGAAGTTTATTACTAGTGGAGGGTGAATTGGTCTTAAAATATTCTCTTGATTTCTGAGTGATTCTCCACAATGGGCTGGACTCAGAATCCCTTCTTGGACACCTAGTTGCAATGGGGTATCTGCAGAAAAGAACATGATATTTATTTTATTAGGAGGGAACTGGAATATCAAATCCAGGTTCAGACCAGCGGGTACAGTTTTGAAATCATTATCGTATTGAAGGAATCATCAAATAGACTGATTGTGCCTTTTAGGAAAAATCTTCCACAGAAGTTGGCAAAAGACCATCTTCTAGCTACGGAAAGTATGAAAAAGCACAGGTACCAGCTCCTGTGAATGGACAGATGAGGCACTGCTGAATAACGCCTTTTAAAAAGAGGAACATTTTGATAATTCTACGCTTTTTAAAAATGGCTTGGTATCTCTTCCAGCTGCTGGATAGATTAATTTGAATCGCAAATTTCTTTCTTCCAGTCCCTTTTACGATATTTACAACACAGAGAAACGTAATTAGTAATACCTGGGCTGAAGTGAGTAAATGAGTTTAGGACCCCATCTGTGAAAATATTTTAAACATGCTGAATAATAGGCAGGCCTGTGTCACTCCTCATGGCAGCAATTTTCAAGAATTTAGCAATACTAAGCACAGGAATATACAGTTTTAGGTTGTAGACTTTTTTTTTTCTATTAGTTTCTGAATTACAAATCCCTTAACTGAGTACAAAATGTAGATTTGGAGAAAGAACATGAAGTTTATGAAAATCATTTACACTTAATTCGAAGAAAATCAGAACAGAGATGCTTTTCCTTAGCAATTTGTATCTACCCATAATATTTGCAGCAAAACTATTCCAGTACTGGGATAGCATTTTCTGAGGGCCAGGAAATGCAGCAGACTGAAAAGAAAAAGGATTATTTGCAGTGTTCAAGCTGACTAATTTGCAACTACAGATACAACCAGGATTCTGTGTGTTACATTAAAACAACTGAAGTTGGGTATGTTTTCCAGCTTTAAAGAAATAAGATGAAGCACGGGCATTTACTTTCATTCCAGTTGTTGCTATTCTTGTGCACCTCTTCCTTGCCTATGAGCAGCATGTTTATCCTATTAAACCCATTTTAAGAACACTCCTGCAGATCAGATTTCTTGTATCTCATGCAAGAGAAAGTAAGATACAACACTTTAACTTGATAGAGCCTTTTTCAGTGTCCAGAAAAGAGTATTATTAGCTCTGGGTAGTGTAAGGCAAATGAAACTTAAATTAGTTTAACAAGATTTTTAAGTGTTAAAATGACTGCTTGAAGTTTTAATGTTTGCAATGTTACTGTGGAGCACACGGAGAAGGTGTTTGCATCAGACTAGAAGTCTTTTTGGACTCTTGTGACACCTGCCTCCATCTTTGGAGTTAAGGCCCATGAACACCTGTATTTTAGTCTTAGCAAGGACTGAGGAAAAAAACGCAACTTGTAATGGTGCTTTTTTCCATAAATAATCTGATTTTCAGATATGTACTGCCTCACACACTACTACTGTCCTTCAACAGCCTGTACCCAATGTTCAAGCCTGAAAAATTTATTCAAAGTGGTGAACCGGAAATACACCTGCACACACATCACTGTAATCTGATGGCACCGATACAAGGGGGGTTTCATCCATGTTACATGTTGTGCTCTATCAACAGATATTGCTACTAGTGGCCCTACCAACCTCCTCCCCTCACCACACACACTACCTTTCCTTTCTCTTAAATGATTTCCTACCTACTAACCATTTTCACTACTAGAGAGATTTAATCTAGCAAATACCCAAGTAAAGCAGCATCTTCACTCCATGGACCTCAGCAACCTATGTTGCCATTTGTGACTTCATCTTTGCCTTCAAATAGCTGGGATAGCAGATCATACCTGACTGATTTGCCATGGTACACTTCTTGATTTTAATAACAAAGTATTGGAAGTGAGCACTGCAAGAACATTTTTGTGTCTTTACTTACTGTAATGAACGAATTGTTTAGAATATATTTTTTACTCACTGTTACTGGGTGGCAAAAAAAGTCCATTTATAGTACGAGGTTTGCTATGATGGAAGGCGCAACTGATCCTCACACAGCCTGAGGGTTGTGTTTCCCAGAAACAGGAGATGCTGCTGTACTTTTGCTGCAGGAGAAAACAGGTATTTTTCAGATCTTGTAAATAGAACAATAAAAATGGACTAAATGGATTAGTACATGGTGTACTGCTGTGAACATATGACTGCGATTTTGTGGGACCACCTTCTGACATTTTAGAATACTTAAAGTGATCTTCAAAGTTCTCTTAAGCTCCAGATACCTCTAAAGCTGTCTTGAGTTAGGTCAAGGAAGCTTTCATGATGTAAAATGGTTCCCAGATAAGAACAGGAGTAAAGCAGTCTCCTTACTGTACTGCAGACTTTTCATGAGATGCTGGGAAGAAAAACAATTTGTGAGTCACTTAATTGACCTGCGGCTGAGTTTCCTTTCCTGCACAATGGGATAATCAGGTCAATCTCAAATAAAGTCTGCTGTACAAGTGCAAATCTGACAGTAGTACTGTCTTACTAACAAGGGTCATGTGTCTATGGGAAAACAAGGAGTAAGAAAGAAAGTGCAGACATATTCCCCCCAAAAACTGAAAAGCTAAAAATTTGGGAACTTGTAATCCTTGTACAGATTTGGCAGACTAAATCCCCAATGCTAGAATGGATGCAATAAAAAAAAAGCCCTACACCTAACCCACCTGTTCACCAAGTGGAACATAAATATTTCTTTGAAGGACAAACCCATTTTGAAGAACTTTGTTGTAAATAACTGATTTTGTAGAAATTCAGGTAGTTGCTCTCAGCAGAAACTATAAACACGGCCTGTTCATTCAGAATCAACCTAATGTTGATTCAATAAGAGAGAGATGAGTGATCTTTATGCACGATTTCTAACTTATGTGTTCCTTGCGTATCGGAGCCCAGTTCACAGGAGAAATTGTCCATAGTCTGTATGATGATTAGCTCTTCTCACCACTTCCGAAAATCAGGTAATTTGAGCTACAGATGTGGCCATGACCCAGACAGAGTGATGTATCACCTTCTCACTTTACATAACAAACCTCCCTTTCAACACGGATATATCAAGAAAATCAAGGATACAAACCACACTAAAATCTACAGCATTTACCTGTGCATAGGGGGAATAAAAACGGAAATTGCGGTCGTTCCCAGCTGCAGCCATTTCCACCTCTTGGGCTTCTCCACTCTCTTAATACCGGCAGAACATACACAAAAACGTTAAAGCAATCAACATTCAGGTAAATTGCAATCTTATCCTGAACACAGCAGTTTTCTTTCAAAAACTGGACTTTCAGTATCTTACCTGTGTTTCTTTTTTGAAACAAAACTCCAACTGACAGCAAAATACACTTGAACGAAGGGGGTGGTACCTTCTCTAGGCTTGTTGAACCGACGAAGGCAGTTGCTAGCCAGTATAGAATGTTGCATGTCGACAGTTGCCAACCGCTCCTCCAGCTCGTGACATCAACTCGATGGTGCTATGGGACCTGTCTCACTTGAACACCTTCCTTTATCTCTATAGATTCAAAGTATGGAAAATCAGACTGTTTGAAAGCATCTCCCATTCTGGTGTTTCTTTAACGTCAAATGGAACAAACCTATTTGGCGGGGCTTAGGTAATACCCAACTTCTCGCCGCAGGAACTGTGGTCTTGGAAATAAATCTTTGGTACCACAAAGACAAACCTTATCCTTTGACTACTTCTTAACCGAGATCCTTGTGCCCAATGTGTTCCTTCCTGTACCTCTTTCTTTGGATGGAGAAACTTGCTGCTCCCCCTTAGTACATTGTTTGCTCTAACTGCTCCCACTGTTGGAGTTCATTGCTTTTTCTTGCTTCCATAACATCCACTGCCACAGAGTGAAACTGCTCACTGGGACCAAGGTGGGGAGTACTGGTGAGAGCTGTGAACAGAGAAAACGATGTGCAAAGGCTCTCACAGTTCCGTAAGGCCTACAACTGACTGGGGCACAGAGGGGAAGGAAAATTCAGGAAAGCTGATGAGGGCCACGAATAACGAACTGACAGTGGGCAGAGGCAGCCATAGGAAGAAAGCATTAACACTGCCCAGAGCTGCCCAAACAGGGGCTCGTTGTAGGTGTATAGCTGTGCCTACATGAGGCACAGAAGAAGCTATGGTCAGGAAGAATTAATTGTGTATTGGGTTTGTGTGGCAAGGTTTTGGTAGTGAGGGGGGCTATAGGGGTGGCTTCTGTGAGAAGCTGCTACAAGCTTCCCCCATGTCCAATAGAGCCAATGCCAGTTGGTTCTAAGATGGACCCACCGCTGGCTGAGGCTGAGCCCATCAGTGACAGTGGTAGTGCCTCTGTGATAACATATTTAAGAAGGGGAAAAAACTGCTGGGCAACAGCAGCTGGCAAGAGGAGTGAGAATATGTGAGAGACACAACTCTGCAGATGCTCAGGTCAGTGAAGAAGGAGAGGGAGGAGGTGCTCCAGATGCCAGAGCAGAGATTCCCTTGCAGACTGTAGTGAAGACTATGGTGAGGCAGGGTCTCCCCCTGCAGTCCATGGAGGTCCACAGTGGAGCCGGTATCTACTAGCAGCCCATGGATGACCCTGTGATGGATCGGGTGGATAGACCTGATGGAGGCTGTGACCCCGTGGGCAGCCTGTGCTGGAGCGGGCTCCTGGCAGGGTCACTGGACCCATGGAGAGAAGAGCCTGCGCTGGAGCAGGTTTGCCATCAGGACATGCAGGTCAGGTTTGACATGATGTCAGGTTTGACATCAGGTCCGTGGAAAGGATCCACAGTGGAGCAGTCTATTCCTGAAGGCCTGCAGCCTATGGAAGGACTCCTGCTGGAGAAGTTCGTGGAAGACTATCTCCTGTCAGAGGGGCCCCACGCTGGAGCAGAGGAAGAGTGTGAGGAGGAAGGAGTGGCAGAAAACGTGATGAAATGACTGCAACCCCCATTCCCCATCCCTCTGCGCTGCTCCGGGGCAGGAGGTAGAGGAAAATCAGGAGTGAAGTTGAACCCAGGGAGAAGGAAGAGGAAGGTGCTGTAAGATTTAGTTTTTATTTTTCATTACCCTACTCGGATTTGATGGGAAAATCCATTTATTACCAAAGTCGAGCCTGTTTGACACACTGACGGTAATAGTTGTGTGATCTCTCCCTGTCCTTATCTCGACCCACGAGCCATTCATTGTATTTTCTCTCCCCTGCCCAGTGAGGAGGGCAGTGACAGAGCGGCTTTAGTGGGCACCTGGCCTCCAGCTGGGGTCAACCCACCACAGACTCAAGGGCTCCGTACCAAGGCACAGGGCCTGGATACCAACTAGAGGCAGCTGTCCCGAGGGACCAAAATCGGCCACAGAGCAGTCCCCACACCCTGGGGACAGGCCACCCATGCCCCAGGCCCGGGCGTCTGGCACCCCGGAGAGCAGAAAAGACCCTGAGGAAAGGCTGCCAGGCCAGT
>NW_009647830.1:5198344-5204006 GCF_000708025.1 Charadrius vociferus | reverse complement strand
CAAGAGGAGGAGGAGGAGGAGGGACCGCTGCGGGTAGGGGGAGACGGGAGTGTCGAGAGGTTCGGTGCAGACCTTGAGCGAAATGCACGGTGGAGGTTTGCGTGGGGCTCCCTCCTTCAGTGCGGGAGAGAGCGGTGGTTGGGTGCCGTGTCGGATCTGTCCCGCTCTTTTCCCGGCAGGTGCGTCCAGGTGTTCACCCTGATGTTGTGTTTAATCTTTCTAAGTGTCAGGAACAGTCGTGGCAGGGAATGAGGTCACTCCAACATGACTGCACTGGCAGCTCCTATAAAACCACCCTGCTGGCCCGGCCTGTCAGCCTTGCTGGGGGAAAAATAAGCTTGCCTCTTCTTTGTTCCTTTTATATTTTTTTCTTCTTTTTTTTTGTGATGAAAGGAATATCAGGTTTATGAGAGAACAAATCATTTGAGGCTGTAAGACACGGAATACTTACCAAGGTGAAAGTAATGAGGCCCGATCCAAGTTATTTTTTCTTGAGATGAAGAAGGCAGTGCCGGGGCAGGTTGGGGTGGCATTCCCCTGTCCCGCTGGAGACCTCCAACTTGTGTCTCCCGATTTCAGTAGCAGCACCTCCTGCTCTCTGTCGGCTGCGTAGTGAACTTGAATCCACCTGGGTGACTTTCGCCCGTGGGTGAGAAAGTCTTCTGGATGGAAGAGCTGAAACGATTGCCCAGATGTCGGTAGCATAATTGTGCAACTCTCAGTATACCCACTGAGTTGGTACCAAGTCATGTGAGGGTACCTCCCGGTGCTGGTTCTGGCTGGGATAGAGTTGATTTTCTCCCCAGTAGCTGGTGTGGGGCTGTGTTTTGGCTTTGTGCTGAAAGCAGCATTGATAATACAGGGATGTTTTCGCGGTGTGATGCTTAGTTGCTCTATGGCCTTAGCAGTAACACTCCCTAAATTATTGTGTCTTCTTGTGCAAAAAAAAAAAAGGCTTGGGGAGGAGTGGCTGGAAAGCTGCTCAGCAGAGAGGGACCTGGGGATGTTGACTGACAGCCGGCTGAACATGAGCCAGCAGTGTGCCCAGGTGGCCGAGGCGGCCAACAGCATCCTGGCCTGTATCAGGAACAGTGTAGCCAGTAGGACAAGGGAAGTGATTGTCCCCCTGTACTCGACACTGGTGAGGCTGTATCTTGAGTACTGTGTTCAGTTTTGGGCCCCTTGCCACAAGAAGGACGTTAAGGCACTGGAGCGAGTGCAAAGAAGGGCAACGAAACTGGTGAGGGGTCTGGAGCACATGTCTTATGAGGAGCGGCTGAAGGACCTGGGCTTGCTTAGTCTGGAGAAAAGGAGGCTTAGGGGAGACCTTATTGCTCTACAAATATCTGAAAGGAGGTTGCAGAGAGGTGGGAATCAACCTGTTCTGTCAAGTAACAGGTGACAGAACAAGAGGAAATGTCTTCAAGTTGCACCAAGGGAAGTTTAGATTGGCTATTAAGAAGAATTTCTTTACTGAAAGGGTCATCAGGCATTGGAATGTGTTACCCAGGGCAGTGGTGGTGTCCCCATCCCTGGAGGTATTTAAGAGTCATGTAGATGTAGTGCCTAGATGATCTTACAGGTCTTTTCCAATCTAGGAGATTCTGTGATTCTGTGAAAAAGACGACGAGGACTAGATCTAGAACCAGTATATACGATTTTTTATTTTTGATTTTTTTTTTTTTTCAGAGTGCAGGCAAGGATAATTCAGGGGCTTATGACTGCAAGGGAAGAAGAGGGGGGGTGGGAAAACCAACAGGTATGTTTTCTCAATACCCTGAAAATTTTCTTTTTCATGTAATCTTTGTATATGCTTACAAATCTGATTACAGAAATGTAAAAGAACCATAATGTAACAAAAGCATGTAGAAGGTTCTCATTTTATGAATTCCCAATTCTGTTTTGAGACTTTTACAAGACAAGGACTGACTGTGTTTTGCTAGCAGAAGGAGACTGTGACCACCTCACAAGCCAAAGTTGACTGGGGAGAGGAGAGGGAGGGTGATGATTATGCAGGAAAATATTTGATGCCAAACACAACTGATTGCATGATTACAGTGAAACTGTTTCAGAAGTCCTCCTAGAAATTTGTACTAGTTGTGACTGGATATTTGTTTCAGACCCCTAGATCGCTTACTACTTTGCGCTTTTTAGGCGGAAAAGGGTTTAGTTGACAGCACTCATGCTAAGCAGGTAACACCAGGATGCTTTTGCCGCCTTGCATTCCACTGGTCTGTGTATTGCGCTAACATGGTGCTATTGACTTTCAGGTCCAAACTGCAAGCTCGGAGCAGCTAGTCATTGTTGACGCGGAAGCACGGACAGATACACCACGACCAATATGATCAGGGTAAATGCCACTTTATTGCACAGATAGCTCAGCTAATATAGACAATTTTCTCCCGCGCCACGCAACACTCAAGCAATAATTGGTTACATGCATAGTTCAAACAAGCATCTCTACTATATGATTGGCTAGCCCCAGCTGTTCCGTTCACAAAGCACAATTTGACCTTCGACATTCCTTGAAGCTTACACTGTCGTCAACAAGTTCTCAGTGCTTGGGGTGCTCACAGGGTGACCATTGATCTCTAAAAATTCTCCCACAAGTCATGATGAGTTTCTGTTGCCATCGTAATACAGGAAGGCACATCTCAAAATTCCGCAGTGTTGGACTGCAACCCTTCTAGTTGATATGCAGTGTGTAAAGTGGAAGGCAAACTTACCTCTAAATCCTAATCGAGAATGGAAAAGAGGGAGAGAGTTTGCAAATAGATTGCCTTTGTTCTTCTTCCTCAGAGCCCTTTCCAAACTGTCATGTCTTGAAGAAACATTGGTGTTTTTAGATAGTGTTAGAAATCATCAATATAATGTGTAATACTGGAGTTAGAGAGTCCAGCTGTAAGGAGCAAGAATACACATGAGAACAAGGCAGTAACATCAACATGACGAGGTTTTAAAATGCCTGTCTTCTTTACAGCCATTTAAAGTTTTGGCCACTGAAACTGGAAAGGCATTAAAGGCAGGCATATACAATGCAATTCCTACTGAAAAGGTGGACGGAACCTGCTGTTACGTAACTACCTATAAAGGTAATAAGGAGGATCCATATGCCGATTTCTCCTGCTGACTAGAACCCATGTTTTACGTAGTTCTCACTTTTGTTGTATGATTACAGCTATTGCAAAAATGTGTTATTAGTAAATCTTCCTTGCAAAACAGAATTTTTATAATAAAGGCTGTCTAATTTCGTTGAGAAGTATTAAAAGAAGTGTGGAGGTTGGGAGGAAATGAGAAGACTGTGGTTCATTGCATCACTGGGGTTCTTGCCTTTGTGTGAAGTTGTGAGGATTGTAAGGCTTATAATTATAAGGATTTACCCAAGAAAGGGCAGTGCTCATCAGGGTTCAAACTTACCTCTTTTCCCTTTCAGGGAAGCACTTTCATAGCAAGCTAGAAGGCTAAGCTTACAAGAACTAAGAAGACGCTCTGCTAGTCCATGTTTTGAACTGTGCAACTGCAGAGTGAAGTCACTGTTATGTCTGTGGGGGACACAGAGATGGGAGATAAGAAGGAAATGTCACAATGAAGCACACACTGCAGACTAAAGGTTTGGCCATTCATTCAAGGGACATGAGATAGAGGTTCTAATCTCTGCTTTCAAGACAGCTGTAAAATGTATTAATGGTCCTGAGGGTATCTCGTAAATGTTTTATAGCCTGAGTCCTTTTATGAATTTGGACCTCAGCTGATCATCGTTCAGCTCTTGCAGATGCTTCACAAGGAATCAATCAGAGAGGCAAATAGATCACACTCCTATCGTCTCTACTGTTCGTTATCCAGTGCTACAAGCCAAAACCCACTGCTTGTAGCTCCTTACTTAAAAGGCAGGTACATATTTTGCACTCATATCAGTAATATTGTAAAAAATCAGAAATCATGGGTTAGTTTTACAGGCAAATTTACATGTCTGCAAACAATCAAAACCGTTAACTGCTCTTTCAAGCTACTCAACTTTGCTTAGAATCTTGTGGGTTTTGATTGGGAAAGTTTAAAGAGCTATTTTACATTTTCCAGGTGGGGAGAGACATGCCACTTCTACTAAAAAGACTGAATTGTAAAAATTTCTATCAGACAGTTACCTGAGAGATTGTTTTAAACTTTGAGAATGTTTTTGCATGCGGATTTCTTTTCCTCGAAATTGGTGAATTATAAGATCCCGAAGTATATTTGTCTATAGAAAAAAAAAACATATGCATTTTTTCTTAATTTCAGCTACAATTTCAAGAAAGGCTCTCTTAGTCTGAGATGTGAATTAAATATTACATTAGCTGAAGTATCAATGAATGCATTGGGTGAATTATACCTCATCTGTGAAATGTAAGCTAGTATTAAATACAGACTTTCTCTCTAGTACTTTAAAGATCATTCGTGATCTTGCAGCATTTCCATCAGGCTCACAGGATCTTCCAAATGAGGCGATTCGGGCACAGACATCCTTCTGCTTGAATTAAGTGAATGTTCCTGTGTTAAAAATCTTCCCAAAAGTATCAATTGCTTTTAGATTATACAAACTTGTAGTTCAATCTCCTTTTCAACATTGCTTGTGAAAGCACTATAGGCAAGGCAATATTATGTTTTTGTGCTAGGCAGTTGATTTTGCATCAGAGTATGGTGTCTAATGACTAACCATTTTCTGTAAAATTTCGTTAAAAATCATTGTTATTAATACTGTTTTTCTGTTAATTCCACCTTAATTTCATTAATTCAAATTATTAATTCCACAATGACCTTAAGGTTTTCAGTTTATACACCACATGTAAGTATTACCATAGTTTTCCGTTTGGGTCCCAAATCTTCTATTGTGTCAAACTGATTCTTTGGTTTGGAGTATTTTCTACTATATGGCTCAGGTGTAGCTGAAAAGAAAGGTAGCGAAAATGGTGACAAAAATGCTGATAACCTTTTTTTCTTTCTCTTTTTCTTTTTTTTTAAAAATGGTCTATACTTTTTTGACCTGGAAATCTGGTAAGATGTATTCTTCACATTAAGAATGTTCTTGCTGAAATCTCTATACCAGTCTGCCCACATTTAATCAAAGCAAACATTCAAAGAAAACAGAAAAAAAAACCCCACAACTGTTTGTCCCAAGATGTAGCAGTGATGTTGGTATTCATTTTGTGTAATTTTATTCATCTGAAAGCAGAGGTTACTCTGTCTAAAGGAGGTTTCTTTTATTGGAAATTAATACAGGGAGGCACCTGAAGATGGAGTTTCAACCCAGCTGAAGAGAGATGACTGAAACTGGCAAGATGAAATGACTTCCTTAACTTATGATTATTTAAATTATTTACCACTAAATGTCTTGATGAAGTGAGAGATGAAAAAACACAATGATCCAGAGAAGCCATGGAACCAGAAAATCAAAAGGCAAATAAAACCCAAACGATGGACTAGATTGTGTGAAGCTATAATAGCAAGTTAATAATAAAGGGAAATCTGGAACAGTTTGCTAGAAAGAAAGATACAAGACTCAGAATCCCACCTGTAGGCTTCTTGTCAGAATTACGACATACTACATGCTATCAAGAGGACAGCAGAGTCTTTCAAAGATGGAAAAAGGATGACTGAAAATATCATCCTGCATGAATGGCAGCAGGAA
>NW_009647830.1:5193774-5195373 GCF_000708025.1 Charadrius vociferus | reverse complement strand
ATCTTGTAAACAGAACAATAAAAATGGACTAAATGGATTAGTACATGGTGTACTGCTGTGAACATATGACTACGATTTTGTGGGACCACCTTCTGACATTTTAGAATACTTAAAGTGATCTTCAAAGTTCTCTTAAGCTCCAGATACCTCTAAAGCTGTCTTGAGTTAGGTCAAGGAAGCTTTCATGATGTAAAATGGTTCCCAGATAAGAACAGGAGTAAAGCAGTCTCCTTACTGTACTGCAGACTTTTCATGAGATGCTGGGAAGAAAAACAATTTGTGAGTCACTTAATTGACCTGCGGCTGAGTTTCCTTTCCTGCACAATGGGATAATCAGGTCAATCTCAAATAAAGTCTGCTGTACAAGTGCAAATCTGACAGTAGTACTGTCTTACTAACAAGGGTCATGTGTCTATGGGAAAACAAGGAGTAAGAAAGAAAGTGCAGACATATTCCCACCAAAAACTGAAAAGCTAAAAATTTGGGAACTTGTAATCCTTATACAGACTCGTCAGATATGGATTTCAGAAAAAGGAAAAAAATCTTTTGCTCCAGTTCCCATTGGAAACATCAACTTGGCAGAAGAAAGTCACTTGTTTTCAGACTATAAAAATGTGTTTGAAGGGACTTGCTCCTTTCTACGCGTATTTCCATATCTCTAAATCTTCTTATATTCCCACATCTCCATAATGAGCACACAGTGTCACAGCCAAGAGGTTTTTCACAGTGACAGAGCGTGCGTGCGGAACCCTCATGAGGAAAATGACTTTGTGGCTAAGTCACATGAAATTCCCATACCCTAGTGGTTGCCTTAAATGTGAATCTCCTCTTTTAAAACTTTTTGGTTTTAATTAATGGGGGAGATGATAGAGTAGTTCATGTATAACAGTATTACGGCAACAAATACCAACTCCGGTTTATATCCTGGATGTGAACTATATCCCAGCTGAGAGCTGTAAATGCCAGGTTGCTGTGACTGCTCCCACTGTGGGGGTTCATTGCTTTTTCTTGCTTCCATGACATCCACTGCCACAGCTAAAGCAGAAAGAAGAGCGTACGCTTGTGTCCCTAATTAGCACCTCTCTTCTTATTCAGGTCCTAGGCTGCCTCTGAACAAAAAATATCTAGCGGGAAAATGTAGGAAGGGTGATGTATATATGAAAAGCGGGTGCCAATGGTTCACAGCATCTCCAGAAGTGCATGTGACTGGTGGTTCCTTGGGGAAAAAAACAAAACAAAACAAAACAAAAACACCAAAAACCACCACCGCTGGATTGGGTGGACTAATCACCAGAGCACACCTGTCTGTATGCTGTGGAGGTCCACAGTGGAGCCGGTATCTACTAGCAGCCCATCGATGACCCTGTGATGGATCGGGTGGATGGACCTGGAGGAGGCTGTGACCCCGTGGGCAGCCTGTGCTGGAGCGGGCTCCTGGCAGGGTCTCTGGACCCATGGAGAGAGGAGCCTGCGCTGGAGCAGGTTTGCCATCCGGACGTGTGACCCCGTGGAAAGGACCCACAGTGGAGCCGTCTGTTCCTGAAGGCCTGCAGCCTGTGGGAGGACTCCTGCTGGAGAAGTTCGTGGGGAACTGTGTCC
>NW_009647830.1:5128319-5193037 GCF_000708025.1 Charadrius vociferus | reverse complement strand
CAAGAGGAGGAGGAGGAGGAGGGACCGCTGCGGGTAGGGGGAGACGGGAGTGTCGAGAGGTTCGGTGCAGACCTTGAGCGAAATGCACGGTGGAGGTTTGCGTGGGGCTCCCTCCTTCAGTGCGGGAGAGAGCGGTGGTTGGGTGCCGTGTCGGATCTGTCCCGCTCTTTTCCCGGCAGGTGCGTCCAGGTGTTCACCCTGATGTTGTGTTTAATCTTTCTAAGTGTCAGGAACAGTCGTGGCAGGGAATGAGGTCACTCCAACATGACTGCACTGGCAGCTCCTATAAAACCACCCTGCTGGCCCGGCCAGTCAGCCTTGCTGGGGGAAAAATAAGCTTGCCTCTTCTTTGTTCCGTTTATATTTTTTTCTTCTTTTTTTTTTTTTGTGATGAAAGGAATATCAGGTTTATGAGAGAACAAATCATTTGAGGCTGTAAGACACGGAATACTTACCAAGGTGAAAGTAATGAGGCCCGATCCAAGTTATTTTTTCTTGAGATGAAGAAGGCAGTGCCGGGGCAGGTTGGGGTGGCATTCCCCTGTCCCGCTGGAGACCTCCAACTTGTGTCTCCCGATTTCAGTAGCAGCACCTCCTGCTCTCTGTCGGCTGCGTAGTGAACTTGAATCCACCTGGGTGACTTTCGCCCGTGGGTGAGAAAGTCTTCTGGATGGAAGAGCTGAAACGATTGCCCAAATGTCAGTAGCATAATTGTGCAACTCTCAGTACTGACTGAGTGGGTACCAAGTCATGTGAGGGTACCTCAAGTTATTGTGCCTTCATGTACAAAACCCCAACAGGGACTAGATCTGGAACCAGTATATATGTTATTTTAATTTTTTTTTTTTTTTTTCAGAGGGCAGCAAGGATAATTCAGGGGCTTATGACTGCTAGGGAAAAAGTGGGGTGGTGGTAGGAAAACCCATGAGTATGTTTTCTCACTACCCTGAAAATTTTCTTTTTCATGTAATCTTCATAAAATCTTCATATTTTCATATATGCTGTATGATATGATTACAAATCTGATTACATTGTGTGGCTGTTTTACATTTTAGTAAGGAAAGCATGTAGAAGGTTCTGATTTTATGAATTCCCAATTCTGTTTTGAGACTTTTACAGGACAAGGACTGACTGTGTTTTGCTAGCAGAAGGAGACAGTGACCACCTCACAAGTCAAAGTTGACTGGGGAGGGAGGAGGGAGGGTGATGATTATGAGGGAAAATACTCGATTCCAAACACAACTGATTGCATGATTACAGTGAAATTGTTACAGAAGTCCTCCTAGAAATTTGTACTAGTTGTGACTGGATATTTGTTTCAGACCCCTAGATCGCTTACTTCTTTGCGCTTTTTAGGTGGAAAAGGGTTTAGTTGACAGCACTCATGCTAAGCAGGTAACACCAGGATGCTTTTGCCGCCTTGCATTCCACTGGTCTGTGTGTTGCGCTAACATGGTGCTATTGACTTTCAGGTCCAAACTGCAAGCTCGGAGCAGCTAGTCATGATGAGTTTCTGTTGCCATCGTAATACAGGAAGGCACATCTCAAAATTCCGCAGTGTTGGACTGGAACCCTTCTAGTTGATATGCAGTATGTAAAGTGGAAGGCAAATTTCAGAGCGCTTTCCGAACTGTCATGTCTTGAAGAAACATTGGTGTTTTTAGATAGTGTTAGAAATCATCAATATAATGTGTAATACTGGAGTTAGAGAGTCCAGCTGTAAGGAGCAAGAATACACATGAGAACAAGGCAGTAACATCAACATGACGAGGTTTTAAAATGCCTGTCTTCTTTTCAGCCATTTAAAGTTTTGGCCACTGAAACTGTAACTGGAAAGGCGTTAGAGGCAGACATATACAATGCAATTCCTACTGAAAAGGTGGATGGAACCTGCTGTTACGTAACTACCTATAAAGGTAATAAGGAGGATCCATATGCTGATTTCTCCTGCTGACTAGAACCCATGTTTTACATAGTTCTCACTTTTATTGTATGATTATTGGATTACAGCTGTTTTGAAATTCAACTGTCATTAAACATCCCGACCTCAGAGTAGTAGTTACTGTAAACATAGGAGGTGTTTATTAAGTTGGTAGATTTTACTCTCTAACATACATGAAGTAAGGATTAAGTGAACATGCCAATCAAGGAAGTATTCCCATTTTAATAATTCTTATTAGTAAATCTTCCTTGCAAAGTAGAATTTTTATAATAAAGGCTGTCTAATTTCCTTGAGTATTAAAAGAAGCATGGAGGTTGGGAGGAAATGAGAAGACTGTGGTTCATTGCATCAGTGGGGTTCTTGCCTTTACCTGAAATTTTGAGTAAACTTTGTATTAAACTAGGCAAGATTCTACAAATAGATTCTTAAATTCATGTACGGTAATTAATTTATGAATTTGAATAGTGTCTTTGGCTAGAAAATTTCTTGAGTGGCAAATGAGAATTCATATCTTGCTTTTTATAGAGTTGATTTCAGTACTCTGCAGGTAACTGCTGGGTTTATCGTTCTGGAAACTCTCTAGGTCAACCGTATCTATGGGCAAGGCTGGATCGAAAACCCAACAAACAAGCTGAAAAAAGGTTTAAACGATTCTTGTATTCACTGGAAGATTGCAAAGGTTAGTGAAGATTTCTCTCCTTTCTTTTAGCGATGTAAGTTACCCAGTTGGAATTACACTTCTAGTCTAACACAAGAAATTTCAGTGATTCTGCTTCAGTTTTTTTCACATCACTCTTTAACTTTACTTCGAGAGAGCTTTAAACTAGAATTGATGGGGGAGAGGTATACCAACAGGGTTGCAGGAGGTAAGCTAAAGGTTGGCATGGCATCAACAAATGGTGGCAATGCTAGTGGGAACATTTATCCCATTCTTGGGAGCATGGAAGGCTTGGGAGCATATCTGAGATGCTTGTACACCAACACATGCAGTATGAGAAATAAACGGGATGAACTGGAAGTGTTGGTCAGCTCCCAGAGCTAAGGTATAATTGCTATTATTGAGACTTGGTGGAACGAGTCCCATGATTGGAATGTTGGGATGGAGACCTGCAGGCTGTTTAGGAGGGATAGGCACAGCAGCTGAGGTGGAGGTGTCACACTATATGTAAGGGAGAGGTTTGGCTGCACAGCTGGTACAGGTAGTGATGATGTGGTTGAGGATTAGGCGAATGGAAAACAAAGGAGATGTTCTAGTGGCTGTCTGCTACCGATCGCTCAGCCAGGATGTAAGCACTGATGAATTATTCCATAGGCAATTAAGAGAAATTTCGGGATCAGTAGCCCATGACCATATGGCAGATTTCAACTTCCCAGACATAACTGGGAGTATCATACTGCTGTGATGAGCAGGTCTTGGTAATTCTTGAAGTTTGTAGGAGATAACTTCTTGTCACAGGTATTCAGTGAGTCAACTAGGAAAGATGCCCTCCTAGACTTGCTGTTTGTGAATAGAGAAGGACTGCTGGGGTATGTGATGGTAAGTGGCTGCCTTGGCCACAGTGATCATGAAATGTTTGAGTTTAAAATTTTTAGTGTAATAAGAAAAAAGGACAGCAGAGTTGCCACCTTGGACTTCAGGAGAGCAAACTTTAAGCTATGCAGGGAGCTATTTAGCAGACTACTCTGGAATCTGCTTTTGAGGGTTTAGGAGTCCATGAGTGCTGGGCAGTCTTTAAGAACCACCTCTTAGAAGCACAGGAACTGGCAATTCCACTGTGTCCTGTCAAGTAAGCAGGGCAGAAGACCAGCTTGGCTGAACGGGGAACTTCTTGCGGAGCTCAAGAGGAAAAAGAAAGTGTATGATCTCTGGAAGCAAGGTCAGGCTTCACAAGAAGATTACAGAGCTGTGGTTCCTATATGCAGGGAGAAGACATGAAAGGCCAAAGCTCAGTTAGAGTTGAAACTGACCAATATTGTTTCAGATAACAAGAAGGCCTTTTTTGAATATGTTAATAGAAAGAGGAGGTCTAGAAAACATGGAATGATACTTTTTTGAGATGGTCATCTGCCTAATAGGAATGAAGAAAAAGTGGAGGCATTCAATGCATTTTTTGCCTCAGTCTGTAATAATACTGATAGATGTTGAGCTGCCCGGTCCCCTGAGTCAGATGACCACGTGTGTTGCAACAGTGACTTTCCACTTGTGGACACTGAAATTATAAGGGACCAGCTGTATCAGCTGAATATTCACAAGTCCATGGGGCCTGATGGGATTCATCCCAGAATTATTGAAGGAGCTGGCTGATGTTATGGAGGACCCTTCTCGATCATCTAGGAAGCCCTGCTGACTGGAAGCTAGCCAGTGTTATTCCAATCTACAACAAGGGCATGAGGGAACACCCGGGGAACTACAGACCTGTTAGTCTAACCTCAGTTCCTGGAAAACTTATGGAGTTTATACTGGGTACTATTGAAAGGCATTTAAAGAATAATGCAATCATCAAGCACAGTCAACGTGGATTCACAAAGGGAACTAATTAATTTGATATGCTTCTATGATAATGTTATCCACATAGTAGATGAAGGGAAGGCGGTGGATTTAGTATTTCTGGATTTTGGTAAGGCTTTTGATACTGTTCCTCACAGCATCCTTCTGGACAAGTTGTCCCACTGTGGGATGAGTGGGTTCACGGTGCACTGGGTGAAGAACTGGCTGAAGGGCAGAGCTCAAAGGTTTGTGGTGAATGGGACTAGATCTGGCCGGTGACTGGTCACCAGCGGTTTTTCTCATGGTTCAATTCCAGGGCCAGTTCTGTTCAATATATTTATAAACGATCTGGATGCAGGAGTTGAATGGTCCATTAGCAAGACCAAACTGGGAGGTGCCTTGGACTTGCTAGAGGGACGAGAGGCCTTGCAGAGGGATCTAGATAGATTGGAGAATTGGGCTATGATTAATGGGATGAAATTTGACAACTTATAATGCTGGATTCTGCACCTAGGACAGAGTAATGCCAGACACAAGTATAAATTGGGAGAGGAGTGGCTCTAGAGCAGCCCTGCAGAAAGGGATCTGTGGGCGCTGGTTGACAGCGGGGTCACTATGAGCCAGCAGCATGCCCTGGCAGCGTGCCCCAGAGGGCAAACTGCATCCTGGGGTGCATCAAACCCAGTATAACCAGACAGTCAAAGGAGGTGCTTATTGCATTGTATTCAGCGTTGGTGTGACCTCACTGTGAGTACTATGTGCAGTTCTGGGCCCCACAATTTAAGAAGGATGTGAAGATCCTTGAATGTGTTCAGAGGACGGCGACAAAGCTGGTGAAAGGGCTGGAAGGAATGTCCTATGAGGAGCATCTAAAGACTTGGGTTTGTCTAGTTTGGAGAAAAGGAGGCTGAGGGGTGACCTCATTGCTCCCTACAGCTTCCTGAGGAGGGGAAGCAGAGAGGGAGGTGCTGATCCCTTCTCCCTGGTACGCAGTGATAGGACATGTGGGAATGGATCAAATCTGCACTAGAGGAGGTATAGACTGGATATTAGGAAGCATTTCTTTACTGAGAGAGAGAGTGGTCAAACACTGCAACAGGCTTCCTAGAAGGTAGTCGATGCCCCAAGCCTGTCAGTGTTTAAGAAGCATTTGGACGATGCCCTTAACAACATGCTTTAATTTGATCAGCCCTGAAGTGGTCATGCAGTTGGACTCGATGATCGTTGTAGGTCCCTTCCAACTGAAGTATCTCTTCTATACTATTTTACTTTTCTTGGTTTAGTTTAAATATAATGCTGGCTCTTTAGGTAGCTATTTTTGATTCTGTTAGTTTTGAACTTTTTAACTACTTAAAGGCTACTGTGCTTCTTTAAACCCTTTCTAATTGTAGACTGCTTGAGTGTGCCAGATGTTGGTGCTTGTACGAAGTAACTGGGACTGTCTGTAAAACAAGGTTTAGATCAGTGGTATTTTAATACTTGCATTGAAAGACAATAAAAATGTAAAATTGGGTAGCAGTTTGCCAAAAACTAAATGTCAAATTTGTATGTCTAGAATTTGTTTGGAATGTTGAAGAGGATTTCAAGCCTGTTCCCGATACCTGGATTCCAGCAAAGGACATAGAGTTCTCTAATGGCAATCCTTTGCCCGATGAAAACGGACATATGCCAGGTACCTATGACGCAGCACAGGTAAAATGAGGGCGGGGAATCCATTCCTAAAGTGAATTAGAATTATTTCCAGAGTTAAAAGTAGTAGTTAACATACTCAGAAAACAATGGGAATGTCATTTATTCACTATCCAGAAAGGCTTTGTTCTTCTGATACATTGAAAATAATTGCAGTTTGCTGTACAGACTGAGGGCTTCAGCTGAAGGCAGAGTTGTCATGTTTGTGTTCCTCTGACATTTCTCTGAGATACAACATAGGTTTTCTTGTTGCTTTTTCTTTTTGTAGTTAAACTGTGGGGTTTTTTTAATACACATACGGTTCTAATAGTCATTTGATAACTTCAGATATTTCCTTTGGTAAAATGCAGTGTTTTCTCATAGGTTGGGTGCCTGTGGAGAAAAATAGTAAGCAGTATTGCTGGCACTCATCTGTTGTAAATTATGAGGCTGAAATAGCACTGGTGTTGAAACACCATGCTGACCCAGGGCTTCTGGAAATCAGTCCAGTGCCATTATCGGAAATTTTAGAACAAACGTTGGAGCTTATTGGGACTAATATTAATGCAAATCCATATGGTAAGTTTTTACGGTCTGTTCTTAAATATTTTTTTTATTTAGTGCTATTTTTGAGTGAAAACTATGCATTTTCTTTGTATAAGCTTTAAAAAAAAGTTCTAAGGTAGCAATGTAACATTTTTGGAAAGGAGAGAAAGGGCTAGCTCAAAGAACATCCAAAAATACTCACCTCGGAAAGCTGAGTTGTCATGAGATTATTAAACCTCCTTCCACCCACATGTTCTTTAGGTGTTACTATAAAAATGCTTTGCTTCAGTCTCAAAAAATATTATGACTGGAAAAATTGTTTAAAATATTACTATTAAAATATTAAAATATTTATAAGATTGTTTGTTGGTGCCTTTTCTTGACTTTTTTTTTACTTGCTTTTCTGATGCTGTTAAGTCTATTAAAGTAGAAAATGTTATTCAGCCATGTTTTTTGAGTCCCTAGAGTTAGTCAAAAGTTGCAATTTTAAGATTATGAAATATTATGCATTTTTTAAGGAAATTTAATTTAAGCTAAATGTTGGTTGTTGCTTCTCCCTTTAAAAGCCTTATAACAAAAAACAATTGGGTATGAACACAAGGGAGTTCTAACTTCTGAGCTTTGCTGGGATAACTTGCAAGATGGATAGGAAAAAGAGTAGCACTTGGTCTAAGCATTTTCTCAGAACGTAAAGGAACTGCAACAAAAAATTCTGATAGCTGTATTCTTAGATGAAGATTTATGTTGAACAGTCAGTGAAGAGGCAGCGTGTTTGTTAACAGCCTGGTTTAAGTGTCAATCTGTATTCATAAGAAAATACGCCACATTTTCAGGAACTAACATGTTTGTGCTCTGAAGCATGAAGAATTTAGCTAGCAGCTTTATGGTTACTGAGGAGGTGACCTCAAGGACAAAGCAGACAACTGTCTAAATCTTTGTCAGGTTTATTTTATATAAATAAAAAGTTACAAGAGGAGGAGACAGCTGCATTTGATACTTAAAAGTATATTTACCTGTTGTCTTAAAGGCAGGACAATGTTGTAGTATCTAATAGAAGTCTACCTTTATAGTGTTTTTAAGGTAGCCATAATAACAAAAATGAGGAAAACCTTAAGTTATCACACACGTAACTAGCAGGAAGTTTTTTGTTTCCATTCACACAGGACTAGGAAGCAAGAAGCAGCCTGTACATCTTCTTGTACCACATGGAGCGTTTGAAATAAAGAATCCACCTGCTTTGAAATATAATGACATAATGTCTTGGTTTGAAGGCTGCAGTGAGGGTAAAGTTGAAGGAATTGTGTGGCACTGCCATGATGGGTGTTTAATCAAGGTAAATATATAGATGGACATGTGGAAACCACTATAATAATTCATAATATGTGAAGTATTGTGAGGTACTCACTTTTTGTCTTGTTTTCCAAATTCTTTAGTAGTAAATGTTCTCCTACCAAATCAGGTGATGGAAGAATTAGTCAAGCCAGTGAATCACTACCGTGTCAACATATTAAACTTCTTAGTTATCTACATTATGCTAATAACTTAAAATAATTGAGGTAATTGTAAATTAACATTTTTTTTGCCTGTCTTTATAGGAGTCACTCAACAATTTAAAGCTTAATTCTTTTATTTGGAAAATTAATTTCTTGTAATGTTGACTTATAGAACAAGTATCGTTAATAAGAATGTGATTTTTGATTAATTAGCAAGCTTATATTATTTCTGAAGCTGTGAAGCACATCTTAGTTCTGGTTTGCCTTTGAGCTTCGTTGTTACTCATGTTACTCTGATAATTGATGACTGGTTATAAGTGCCCTCTAATGCAGAGGATCCTAGAATTAAAGCTCATGCACCCTACCTTGGGAACTGTTGGGCTATTAGAGCAAAAATCTCTAAACTGATTTTATTTCTTTTTATTTTAGCTCCATCGCCATCATCTTGGTTTACGCTGGCCGCTTGCAGAGACATACCTGAATTCTCAGCCTGTTGTAATTTCTTTTAATAGAACTAAATATGACTGTGACTTTGAACCAAAGAGTTTGTTTCACCAGTTTTCCAACTTGGATGGTCAGAGATTTGACAGACTCGAAGATATCAAGTTTGATGCTTGAGATTATTTTTCTCTGAAGTTAATTGTCGTATGTGCTGCATTCCTCTTACTTGTGTCTACTACAGAACTCTTTACAAATAATCTTCTAGCTTAGGCAGCAGCCTAGGTACTGTATGATTTTAAGTTTTTCCTAAATGACTAATCTTATATAACGAGATATCTGACATCCAGAGAAGAGATCTAGCTTTCAGCATGTTTATTTTCAGTTCTGAAAAATCCTTAACTTTTCGACCCATTTCTGGAAACTGTTATAATTGTTGTCGAACACTGGCTGGTAGTAATAGCTTAGCTAATGAATGCAATCAACTGTAAAAGTTCCATAGGTTGCACTCCTGTAAATATAATTATTACAAAGCTGTTATATGTAGGATTCAGATCTAGGATCTAGTTGTTTTTTAACAGTAAGGAAGGGAAATATTTCAAGTGGGACCAGAATTAGTTCTGAAATTTGATAATTTTTTTTTTTTAAGTTGTAACATCTTTTTTCTGGGTGGAAAACTTTTTACTGTATTGTTTAACTAGTAAGCTGCAGCATTATCCTATTACTTGAAAACCTAATTAAGCTACATCCTACAGGTACTTCCACTATTTCAGGACAAAAAGAGTAAATAAGAGAAAGTATGCTAGTTCTATTTTGGACATCCTTAGTAATGAGAGAGACGTTACTGGGCTTAATAATAGCCATTTTTAGACTGACTGTCAATTAGGAAACTTCATCAAGCGTACATTAAGTAAGATGGCATATAAATAATAAAGGTGAGAAAGCATGGTCATTTGAGTTGGCTTTATTTTGTCTGTGCTATAAAAGTATACATCCAGCTATATAAAATATACAAAATGAAAAATAATTTATCTATAAAAATACTCTTAGTTTAGCTGAAAGACTGTAACTTCATTTTCAATTCTTCTTGGATTTTCTAAAATTGAGGTAAAAATAACCAAGGATGTAAGAACAGACATCCAGCACTGACTCTGAGTCCATAGTTAAGAAGTATGATAGCATGAGACAGCAAGAACAAATTACGGATTCTTATTGATCTGGAACTTAGCACATTTTAAGAGTT
The DNA here is from genome assembly GCF_000708025.1 of Charadrius vociferus. Classification (NCBI taxonomy): domain Eukaryota; kingdom Metazoa; phylum Chordata; class Aves; order Charadriiformes; family Charadriidae; genus Charadrius; species Charadrius vociferus. The sequence goes on along the minus strand of NW_009647830.1, from coordinate 5,183,219 downwards.
TCTCAACTTTTAGGATAAGTTCAAGGTTTCAACTTCACCTGACACCCGTGTATAACCCAAATTACTGTTCTGAATTAAAATACAATATTGCAAAGGAGTTGGGAGAGGTAAAAATCACTTTTGACTGTTGTATATAATTACTGACCATAATCTGTTGACTAATCCAATTCTGCACTTAGGTATGTGCCAAACTGTTGTAACTTTAATAGACTTGTATCATTCCAAGATAAAAACAGACAAATAAATCAGTATTATGTAAGTACCCTGGAATTTATTTTCTGTATTGATACTGAGGACACTAACACTAGCCTAATTGACAGAAACGTTGCCTGGACTATCCACTTGAATGCCAAACTCTTCCGAAAGCTGCTTTAATCTCTCTTCTAAGATAATATTTTTTTTTACTTCTTCATTGTAGTTATATTTCAGATCCTCAATTTCTTCAAAAAAGGAAGGGTCAAAGTTTTCTAGTTCTCTTCTCAGCTTATTTGTTTCTTCCTATTAAAAAGAATGAAGGAGCACCACCTTTATCCAAAACTTCAGAAATACATGTCAAAACCAGCTTTTTTTGACTTTTCCTTAAGAGGCTAAATGATGAGAGAATAAGCACCATGAACACCCATGAACAGGACATTCACTAACAACAGAATAGGCTTCATAAACATAATGTTTGAAAATTGACTTTGTCATAAAATATTAGTTTAGATATTAAATGGCTTTTTCTAGCTAACTGTCGTTTTTCTCATTATCTGGCCTAGGATGGTCCTTGCAACTCACCAATAATTGCTGTTTTTCCAACTCTGAGGCTTTCAGCTGTGTCCGGAGATCAGCTACTTCTGTCATTAATTTGTCATTTTTATCCTTCTCTACAGTTTCATCATGTCCTGCAAAAATAATGATAATTTGTTACAAAATTTAAGGTAATGAAAATCAGTGGCATGAATAATCTTTAACGTTAGAGTTAGTCTGCATCTCCTGAAAGCTGAAATAAGTGTGCAAGCCTAATCGGGATCAACAACCACCAAAAATTCAAGTCATCTGGGCTTTTCTTCAGTTCTTGTACAAATTAGGCGCTGGGTTAGTTCCTGTGATTGAACACAATACTCCAATGGCCAGTCTGTTGTCATATTTCGCAAAAGCATGCTATGTACCGTTTCTGTGAATTAAAAGCAGGAAACTTGGAAATAACATAGTATAAGGATCTTGTTAATTATATTCATAATTCCAAGAGGGTTAATTTTAATTTTTTTTCCCAGTCATATGTCAGTCTGCTGCTCCGTAGTGCTCTGCTTGTCCCATGGGACTGATGCCTGCTAAGTCTTAAATCACTCCCAGAGCTGGTATCTGGAAATAGACACTCATTCTTCTGGCAGCTTGGAACCCAAGGCAAAAGGGGTAGGCATGAGGCTTTCAATGAATGACATCTTACAAGCTGTCTTTTGAGGTTTATAAAACAAATGGTGTCATGAGCTACACATCTTCTTGGACATGGAAATCCTACAAAGATTACAGTTTCTTGTTTATGATAATTATAATTGGAGATTTTTACTAACACTTCTCTTTAAAAAGCTTGTGTAAGTACTCAAAAATCCAATCCCTTGATCTGCTCCAGTTTGCACTACTGTAGCATTAATATACTTCAAATAATTCTGTAGATTTATTACCATTTTGCACACACATATTAAATAAAAATAATTTCAGGCCCAAAATAGAGGAAGATCTTTATTTTAGGTATTGAAAATTATTACCGGCTGCAGGACCTTCACTTGTATATGTGTGTATGGGGTGCTTATAATCTTCCACCTGCTGAGCTAGTTCTGCTTTTTCTTTCTCTAATCGATTATTAGTTAATCTGGAATATAAAACAATTTTAGAATAATTAAAAAAATATTAAAATATTTCAGAATATAGAATATGTAACTAAAAATCACAATGCCCATTTCCTGATCATTCTTATTCATGTATATTGGCTGAGGTATTTATTTAGTTATTTGTAAGTACATTACCTTAAAAGCTGAAGCTCCCTGATGAGACTTTGCTCTGTCCTTGCACCTTCCGGAAGGTGTTTGAGAAGCTCAAGCTTAAAAGAAAAATGAAGAAAGTTTTACTCTTGAAAACCTTATCCATGGATAATGCAGGTCAGATGGAGTTCTCATTGATACAGGATTAAAAAATGAATGAAAGTAATACAAAGGATGTCACCAAGCATTAGGTTATCACAGAGAAAAAAAACCCCAAGTGTTCATCTACTGACAGTTTCCACAAAGTCAATTATCATCTACAGCTTTTTAAAGTTAGTACAAATCATTGCTACACATTTCATGAAGGGTGTAAATCTAACTCTTGAATACTTTTTTCTTCAAAGGAAGTTTGATACGTAGCTATATTAGCATATTTTATACATATGCTTAAGGAAGTGATATTTAAGTGCTTTAAAAATACTACTGACTCGCTTATTTGCAAATCTATGTGTCCAGGTTCCTTATTAAACATAATATGAAAAGCCTGTGATTTTGCAATGAAAACCCAAATGAGTGTATGTGGACTAGAAATGACCTGCAGTTGTAAGTTGGAACAGGTCCCTCACCAGAGAGAGGGAGTTACCCTCTACAAGTGCCTTGCACTAGAAGATGCAGGAGCAAAAAATTAGTGTTTTAAATATGAGACTATATAGTTTTTGAATGCAGTGTCAATTTATGAATTCTCATAAGTCTACTGTTAGTGATAGGCTTTTGTTCTATTACTACCTAAAATGGTAAGGATTTGGTTTTTTCACAACCAATCTCTGTTTCTTTGAAATGTAGTTAACCGTGACTATGTCACTTCTTCAGTATCTGAGACATGAAAGAAACTGGGAAGTTTGTTGCTCCAGAGTAATATCACACAATGAAAGAATTTTATATCTGTGTTAAATTTTGTTGCTTGTGTACACTTCATGTTAATAACGCTGACTTTAGAAAGGGGAAAACAAGCGAAAAATAACAAAATGTTTTATAGGACTCAATTCCAAGTTCTATTTATTGAACACATTTACTTGCTTACATAATATATATGACTTACTATACTGAAAGTGGTGTATGTGGTACCTTACACTGAGAATGGCCGGTACACAATGTCTGGGGAAGAAAACTGTGCCAATACTAATAAATGAGAAGATGGAAGCAAATCTGGGTGGATAGTCCTAGGGCTGTATCTCTGGAGTACCAAAAGGCCAAAATTTGATACATCTTCTCAAAGGTACCTGAGTTTAAAATTCATCAACGCTTCATGCGTCAGATAATATTTGTAAGACTTACTAGGGACTGCATGTAAGAGGCCACACTGGAAATAGGCATGAAGATCTCCTTCAGGGTGGCAAAGCCAACCCCTAAAAGAGACCTGGACGGAAGAGGGAAGTCCCTGTGGCAAACTCACTTTGCAGAACAAGATTTTAAGACCATTTGAGGCATCTGTACCTACAGGCCTTCATGTGATCAATGACATTATAATTAAAAAAACCCGAAGAAGAATACAGTAGAAAAAAACTAATTTTCCCTTAAGACTGCAAGTCGAGAATATATATTGATAATATGTGGTGAACCTTATTAATTCGCTAAAATATGTAAATGTACAATTATGGCAACTAGCACTGAAAAAAACTGTGAGAGCATAGATTAGAGAAAAAAAAAAAAAGTGTACTCTGCCAGTATAGACATTAGAAAGAAATCAGTTCATATTAAGCAATCTATTCTCAGAGTCATGTGGCTGAATTTTACTCACTTGTTCTTTTAGATCTTGTAAGTTTCTATCAGCATTGTGTTCACGTTCTGTTGTTTCCTGAAGCAGTCGTTTAAGGTCAGTAATGCTTTGGGTTTTTTTAGCAATATCCATTTCCATTTCCTTCATCTTAGTTTCGTGCATCCTGGTAGTATTTTTATTGAGAAAAAGATAAGAGTAAAAGCTAATACTTCTGCAGAAATAGAGATTAAAATATCTTTAGGAGATTAAATGACATAAAATACACTCTGCAATATGTTTGGGGCATTGGCCTTGAGATAATCATTGGTCTTAACTAATAAGTGAGCTGAAAGAAGCATAATGAAAAATACATTTTTAATCTGAGAATAAAGGCTTTTCCAAATGCCACACCTTCATGGATCTCACTTTGTGTCTATACTTTATTAAAGCGGGACTGGAATGTTTTTATGGTATTGCATATAAATGCCAAACTACCTCCTGCTAAAAACAGGCACATCTTTTATTGATGCAGTGTGCATATTGGTCAGGTCATACCTTTGACAGTATTTTTCTTATTATTAATTTATTTTCCATAAATTATTAAATGTACTGAAAAAAGGGCGAGTACAGATAAAGAAGATGAAGACTCCCAAGGGCAAAAATGTTCTACAAGAAATTATGTTTACCCTGGAGTAACAGCAGTCTAAGGAGGATTCCATTCTGCTTTGAGCCATACAAGGCTACAAACAGGTTTTTGTAGAATCATTGAAATGTTGGTTGGAAGGTACCTCTGGAGATCATGTAGTCCAGTCTCCCATCTGAAGTGGGTTTTCAGATAGCAACACAATCTCCAACACCTTGCTACCTGCCAAAGAGCCTTCTGAAGGACCACTTGGACAACACCTTTGTCTGTCCTATCAAATACTTTCTATTACCATGTCCATGCTTTGGAAGATGTGCTGGTGAGGTGGATTGTGTGTTAAAGTGCCCCAATGAGCTCCTCTAGGTTAGTAACATCTTAATCTTATTGACTTACTTTAAAATCATGTTTAAGTAAATGCAAATAAAAGTTTTGATTCACACCAGTTTAAATAAGCAAGTACAATTAAGTACAACCATATATATTATTGCGTGGTCGAGGGAGGTGATTCTGCCCCTCTACTCTGCTCTTGTCAGACCCCACCTGGAGTACTATGGAGTACTCCAGCTCTGGAGCCCCCAACATGAGAAGGACATGGACCTGTTGGAGTGGGTCCAGAGGAGGGCCACGAAGATAATCAGTGGGCTGGAGCTCCTCTCCTATGAGAACAGGCTGAGAGAGTTGGGGTTGTTCAGCCTGGAGAAGAGAAGGCTCTGGGGAGAGACAGTAGCTCTCCAGTATCTGAAGGGCACCTACAAGAAAGCTGGAGGGGAATTTTTACAAGGGCATGCAGTAATAGGACAAGAGGCAATGGCTTCAAACTGGAAGAGGGTAGATTTAGAATAGGTATCAGGAAGAAATTTTTCACTCCGAGGGTGGTGAGGCACTGGCACAGGTTGCCTAGGGAAGCTGTGGATGCCCCATCCCTGGGGGTGTTCAAGGCCAGGCTGGATGGGGCTTTGAGCTACCTGGTCTAGTGGGAGGTGTCCCTGCCCATGGCAGGGGGGTTGGAACTCAATGATGTTTAAGGTCCCTTCCAACCTAAACCATTCGATGATTCTATCTATATATAACTACCTACATCAACTAAATAGAACTAAGTAGAAATGTATTTCAAAGAGGTGAAGAACTAAAAGAAAAACTGTATTCAAACTACGGAGCTGATATGATAGCTGTTACGTGCTTACTGTCTTCACTGCACATTCCCATCCTCCTCCTCCTCCTGTGGGTGGCAGCCAGTTTTGCCCTCCTTCCGTATGCTAAATATGGCTATCATCTGACCTTGCATAGAGACATTTTACCTCACTAAATAGTTAGGGGTAAGGTTAAAAAAAAAAAAAGGAACAGCTTTCCAAAGTCTCAGTGAAGTGAAATGGCTCAGCAATATGTCAGAGAAGCACTAGAACTCGCCCAAGGGATCCTGTGGGAGTGCAAGGCTGGGAAATGGGTAGCATCTTGGACACCAGCAGATAGACTGTTCAACAGTCATCTGACCTAAGATGAAATCACACAAGTCTCTCTTGTCCAGCTGATTTTCTCCCCTAATAAGGTTGCTGCCAGAGGTTCTGTTTTTTGTAGATACCTTTCACCTCTGGTTACAACTATTACTTTTGCAACACGTCATCTTATTTCATCCTGAGGATGCCCAGGACTAAATATTTCTTCCCAAAATATTTCTTCCCAAGACATCCAGGAGTTCAGAACTAAGTATTTCTTCCCCAGTATTTGCTTTCTTATATCCTTATGCAGGACACAGGCTGTTTATTTCTCTTAAAGCATAAGCAATGTTTCATTTTCTTGTGCTTTTCTGAGACAGGGCAGTACAAGAGATGATAACCAATTAAAAACTCTCGCCTCAAGAGGCCTAAGATTCTCTTTCCTTGTCCACTTTGATGAATCACAGGCATGTTTCATGCGAATGTATCTTATTTAAAACTTCATATTCTATATCAATCCGTTCATTTTTAAACATGTGAGTGTGACACATAACTGGCAACTTTGTGTGGAGCTCATTATTGAAAATGGGACTGGCAATGGTTTTGGGGTGACTGTTTGCCAAAATCATTTCTGTAAGCAAACCACAAACCATAGAACTAAACAGCTGCCTTCTAGCAAAGAAATGAATGCAATTGAAGTTGTTCAGGCTGTAGAGTTAAGATCTCCAGCCTGTATAAGTAGGTTGTCATAGAAAAAACATCTGAACTAATTGTGGCAGTACAGATAAATTAAAAATGTATGCCTATGTTGCAAAGCAGAAATCGGTGTCATAAAACTGTTTTATTTAATTTGTTCCATGTTGAGTGATGCAAGCAATACCTGAATTTTAAAACAACTGATAGGTAACTTTCAGATAACTTATTGGTAAAGAGTTGTAGACATTTGCTATTGTTACCAAACCAAAAATGATTTTTGATGCTGATTTCAAAGTCTGAGTTTTATCTAAAAATTTAGGAAATAGCGATTCCCACATTTGATTTTCTTATATTGGGAAAGATAATCTAGTGCTAGTCTCCAAGGTTTTTTCCCTTCTACAGATAACATAATCAACTGGCTGACTGCAATTAGCTTTCAGGGCCTTCAGAACACACATGAAGTATCTTTAGCTATGTCTACATGTCCCAAGGAGCACAGAAATCCCAGTGGGTTTTCCAACACAACCTCTGCACGTTCACATGGTTAAATGTAGATTCAAATGCAGCCAAGGTGGAAAATGCAGGTTGCTGGCTTCCAGTTTTTGTTTCAGATAGTTATCTATGTGGTAAGGTATTGAAATACTTTCTGTGTTCAGCAAAAATGCTGGCATTATTCCACAAAGCAAATACAATACATTTAAGCAGCAAGGAACACAAAATATTCCCTTTACCAGAACTATGCAGAAATGTCCAGCTGATACGAAGGAGAGAATACTGAGAATACTGGCTACTGTATGGAAGCAGCTAACAAGGCCACTAGATCTCTCCTGGATTCACATTAGAGACCTGTATACTGATTCTATGTACTAGTATAGAATCAGAAAATAAAAGACAGATAACAGAAAACTATCTTCAAAAGAGGAAAGAAAAATTATGAAAATGAAAGTCTAATTTGTTTGCTAATCTTTAAAGAGGAATTAACACTTGTGCTTATCATCCTCACTTCATTCTAAATTCCTACCTTGTTACAACCGACTTCCAGCTTTTGCTGTCAGCGCCGTCAAATTGGCTCTCAGCCAAATTTAGCCTTTTAATGGTTTCCTCCAGCTGTACCGTTAACTTCTCATTTAATATCTCCAAATTATTCTTCGCTATTCGTAGCTTCTCTCCACTGTCAGCTTCCTATTGTTCAACAAAAGCAAAAGTTTATGGAATACTTAACCTCACGTGAAGCACAGGGTTAGCTGAAATGATGGTGAGATAGGGTCAGTCAGTGCTGAATTAGATGACAAGAGTGCATCCAAGATCACTAGCACTACAACTTCCAAATTCTGTCTTGGGCTGCTCCTTGGATGTCTCCTTTCCACATATAATTAAAAATTCTGTCATAGCAATATGAGTGCTTAGGAAAGTGTCCATTCCATATCAATTATTTTAAACAAAACCAAACAAGATAACTTGCCACAACCAGTAACTAATGGAAATAAAGGCATGCATTACAATGATCATACCTTTTTCAGTTCTTTACGCAGCCTCTCGTTTTCATTAATGACTTTGTCCATTCCTTTGGTTTTAGATTCATTACGCATACTCAGCTGGCCCCCGAAATGAAGTTTCATTTTTTCCATTTCAGACTAAATATCAAACAGGTTGTTAAAACACATGCAGATTGCTTAGTAGAAAATTGCAGATTTCCATTTTTAAAGCACAGCATAGTTACAGCTACTCAGCACAGTGAACATAACATTGCATCAGATATTTAAATATATCCTTAAGGTACAGAGTACCTTTACATAAATCATGCAGTATGTTATGCTAAAATGAAGTTTTGCTTTTGTGTTCTACATGTTTCATATTTTCTGTGTTTAAAACACTTGTGCCAATCAATGTCAACAACAGGTTTGCTGCTCCATTTTCCTACTAATATGCATATAAACTGCTATCTAAATATAGTTAGTGGAAATAAATCAGTACCTTTAGCCTCTCATTCTCCTGTTCAAGACTAAGTAATTTCTCATTAGAAACCACAGCTGGAGCTTTTTTCAGATCTTCATTTTCTCTTTGGACTCTCTCTACAACCTTTTTCATCAAACCAATTGTTTTTTCCAGTTCTGGGACTGTCTTTCCACTTCTACCAGCCTATAGAGAAAGAAGAAAAAAAAGTTAAAGGAAGTAAACAGTTCATCTTAGCATTCTGAGATACTCCAAATCTTACTTTATCGCTTATTTTCCCACCGCAATTTGTATTTGTGAAAAAGATGTTATATTTTGGTGTGACTTGAACCCTAAAGTTTCTTGCATACTTAGCTCCCCAAAATGTCTAGTGATATATTCACCCCCAAAGTCAACACATCAGCTCCTTCATTTTCTGTGTTACCCAAGAAAGCTGCAGTTAGTCTCAAAATCTGCTCTACTTCATCAACTAAACTGAAACATTAGGAAAATCAATCAAAGTACTACTCATTTTTTTTAGCTTTTCGTCTAGAGCAATTCCCTGATCCAACAGACCATACAATTGCTTGAATGCTAATACTTTCTGTGAGGGGAAAAAAAAAAAAAAAAAAAAAAAAAAAAGAAAGAATGGCTGGGAGCTTCAGGGAGGAAAAGAGGCCCCTTCTTTAGCAACCATACTTCTGCTAGATTAAAGTGACAGAAGAACTACATCTTAAAGCATGAGTAAATCTTCTCCCTTTCCCAAGGCATTATTTTCCTTGCAGAGAGATAAATAAATATGGAGGGAAAAAGCTTTTAATTTCTCCATTTTTCTTCTTTCACCGTGTTCACTTATGAGGTAGAAAAGCTGTTAAAGGATGTTCAAATGCAGCTATGTTCTCATCATCTTTGTAGCAACCGTATTCCCCAGCAGTAATAATTTAAAGATGCTGCTGTTTCTGCTGTTTAAGAACATTCTTAAAGATGTTCTGTTTCTAATGGCTGGGGCCATTAAGTACCTGCATTTCTTTCTACGTAGGTAAGGAGCACAGGACAGTGGAAAATGGGGAAGATTTTCCTCCCTAGGCCCCTACATAAACCAAGTTTTGGAAGTAAAAATGACTTATTCTTTCTTCTCTAAAAGAACTGGAGTGATTAGGAGGTTTGTGTTGGTACACAGCAAAGTTCAAGAAAAACCTGTCACATCTTGGTGCCTGAAAAGGGAGGAAGAGTCAGAATTTGCTGCCACCTCAGAACCTTTGCATGAAACAGTTTTATAAACTGGATTTTCTTATCCAAAAACTACCTCTGTATAAGAGATGATAGGCAGATACACAAGCAGTCCATGCAAGGTTCAAGTAAAAGAATGGGAAATATACAATCTTTGCCAGGTATGCAGAAGTAGAACTCATTCTCCTTGTATACTGAAAGAGCTACAAATGCACTTAAGAGCTTTTAGAAAGTCAGCTTCCTTTAAAAGGTCACACAAATAGTTTGACAAGTTAGTGGCAAGAGAGATATTGACCGCCGCTGAAACCTTTTTTCCCCTGCAATTTCTGCAATATTGCTCTATTAAAGTAGCTGGCAGTAGCTAGGGTAAAATTTAACTGTGTCATCTTGCATAGTACAACAAACAAAAAAACTTCATGAACAATAACTTTCTAACATCTTCATCAAATCAAAATCCTACATTTTAAATCATAAAACTGTAACTGTACTATGAAATTACATAACTACATGAATATAATTTCCATTATTAGGGCTGTAATTCCTGTTTTTTGTAAAACTACATTTGTGAAGATAACTAATCCAAATAACAAAATAAGGCCAGTGCAAATATTTAATAGCGTAGCTCTAGTTCATCTAATGGTCCCATTAAATGAATTTTATTAACTTATTATAACCCTTTGGGAATAAAATAAAAAAAGTAAGAACAAGTCCTGCTTTTAGGTGTTTCCAAATAATTTAGCTTTAAGAAAATACTGTATTTTGGTTTCATTTAATTATGATGAAAAATGTTCTAATACTCACCCCTCTAATGCTGCTCAGCTTCCGTTCAATATCTGCTTTCTCTTTTTTGAGAAGCTCACACATTTCTTTTAAGTCACCTACTTGGTCCTAAAAAAACAAAGCAGCTTATTTAGATTTCAAATTGAGGTGAACAGCAACAAAATTACAGTTGGTTTACTTTGAAAAATATAAAGGGAAAGCAATTTCTTATCACAATGACATTTTTCAGCATTTTTACCAGCCATTCAACCTTCACATCTTCCATAAAACCAGGAAAAACTTATGGTATGTGCAGAAAAGATATCCATTTCTTTTTAAGCACTCTCCTAACCTGTGTCAGGGTAAAGGGGACTACAGGTAAAAAGATGGTACCTTTAGTCGTGGCAAATCTCTATTGGCCTGCTCTAGCTGGAATCTTAGCTCAACATTTTCAGATGACAATCTTAAATTTTCCTTTAAAACCTCTTGTTCTCTTCGATATTGATCATCTGATCCTATTCCTGATGTCTTGAGAAAACGGAGGGAAAAAAATTATTATTAAGTGGCAATGCACTATTCAATGTATCAATTGTAGCTGACAAAGAGCAACAGAAAATTAGTATTTTTCCAGAAATAAAATGTGTAACAGTTGTATCACCAGTTTTGATCTAATCTGTTTTGACTTTAACTCCTTCTCTTACATTTTCTAAACTTACTTAACCTTTAAGGGAAGTTTAGAAACCAGCATAAACCAGTAAAATTTTTGTCAAACCAAAATTAACTCTCCAACTGTTGTGCAGAAATAAATATCAAAGACTAAAAGACAAAAAAGCTACTGAGTGTAGTAAGCTGTGACACTGTAAGCGGGAACAGCATCCAATTTTAAGGATATATTCTGATATGTTTATTAAATAGTACATATGGCATAAGTAACATCACTGAAGTCAGACTACAGAGCAAGTCAAAAAGAGTAATATATACTCTAGTTCTTAGTCTGCTAGTTCCTACAATCTTAAGTCTTCATCCATAGAGGCTAGTAATTTCTGTTACATAAAAAGTGTTTTGCATACCTTATAGTGCCAATTTCAATCATAAGTAATGGTCAATTATTATGCCTGACTAGCAAAGAGTAAAACCTTTTGATGATGTAATCATCAGTTTTTACTTATGTAATTATGGAATTAACGATATGATCCAATAATTCATCACTAATAACGATAGGAATAAAGTATTTCCTTCAATAAAGTATGTTTTTCTTAGAGTAAGTAATAACACATCTTAAGTCTCTTAAAGAATGAAGAAATCAATTAGCTGTCTGTATCATTGTGATTATTTATAAACTTTCTGGATCAAAATTTTAGAATTGACAGTAGCTTACTTGTGAGTTGACACCCATGCCTATCATGAAAGTATAAGGTCTGCTTTATGGACTACTTGGTGACTCCTTCAATATTCCTGTAGACCGTGCATAGGAAACCACTGCATTATCAAAATCACAACTATTCTATTTCTACACCATTTACACAAAAGAAATGCTAGAGGACTGCTACGGTATCAAACCTCGGGCATTTCACAAAACTCTGGGGTTGTTTCAACACCCTCTGTACCACTTCGATAAGTTTCATGTTTATCCTCTGCAGTGTGTCGATTCATTTCATTATTCACATTTATTTTTTCTGCTTCACAGTCATTAGCTTGATTAGAAAGTTCCCCTGAATCAGACTGATTGCAGCTCATTCTATCAGTAAAGGGCTCTTCTATACTTTCTTCTTCATCAACATTTGATTGCTTGAATATTTCTTGCTTCCTCTCCTCTTCTTCAAATTCCTCATTAAGTTTTCCATTTTCAGGTTCGGGTGTATTTTCTTCTTTTTCACTGCAGTTCTCTTCATCAGCTTCAGCTATATTTTTGTTTTTCAATCCTTCCCTAGAAATATCTGTGTCCTCGCACTTCTCACTATCTTCAGGATGCTGCTCAGGAGACACTTCTGTGCTTGCATCCGCAGTAGCCTCATGGTCTTCATTATGCACGACGCTTGTTTGCAGGTCTGCTTTCTCAACTATTTCATTGCCATCAGTAATGCTATGATTAGCCTGACGTTTGATTTCATCCCTATTTGAAATAGATTTCTTTTGAAGAGAATTCAAATACTTTTGTTTACTGATACTGACAGGAACAGACTTGGTCAGTTCAGTTTGGTCACATGTACTCTGATTCAAGTTGAAGATAGAATGATGCATGAAAGAAAAGCAGAAGACAGTAAAACAGAACAGGAAGTAAAGAAACCTAGAATGTACTGTTAAATCTATTTCTTAAAAGATTAAGATAACCTAATAATGCAATATTTACAATATAATGAACCTCGTAAAAACCAAACCACAACACCTAATGTAACTGAAATGCAGCTCAGTGTTTCCCCAAACTCTGTGTATCCCAACTCTTCAATCAATATGAAATGTAAAAGTAGTCTCTCAGTTGCAGACTCGCATATCAAAAAAATACATATTCCTTATTTCTCCATATATGCTAGGATGTTGAATATTTCAGCTTCTACCTGTGGAACACAGAAACTATAAGTTTTGGGTTTGGGGTTTTTCTGGGTTTTGTTTTGTTGTTTGGTCTTTTTTTAAACACTAAAAGCGGAGTATTTCATATCCTGTTCTAGAGTACTATAATTTGAAATAAAGTCAGCTAAATTGCACAGAATACCAAATGGACAACAAATAGTTTTGTTACATAGCTGCGATTCCTCTTGGTAATATTGTTACATTATCAACTTACCGAGGGTCTAGAATATGTCTCTCTCGAACATTGTCTCTGCAATGCATGAAGCTTTTCCTGGAGGTATTGATTTTTGAAATATAATTCTTCTACAACAGAATCTCGTGGGATTGCTTGCTGTGTTCTATGTCAAAAAACGAATCAAGGCAAAACAAACAAATGGCTATTAATGCAGAAAAAACATCCCTTAATGTAAAACAAATACAAACTTCTGGATTACTAGACTGGATTTTCTAATATTACTGGGGTAGTTACTCTAAATCAATGGCAGCCATATACACTATTTCTACTGATCCCTAGGAATCAAAACTACTTACTTTGGCAAAAGGAATCTGCTCTTTTGAGATGTGTACAGCTTCTATTACTTAGGTACACTATCCACTCTGATAGTGGATACACTGATTAAGAATACCCTCCCTAACTGCAACTTAGCAGTTCCAGTAACTTTTACCGACTCATAATTATAATTTTACAGAATAGGAGCCAATGTTTTTCATATTATTTAGCTCTTTAGAATATTCTCTGAATATGCACAATTGCTCCCAAGCAGCTTTAAGTTTGCTTGTCACAGACTCCAAAAAGAGTTTTTGAAATTCCCATCTGTTTTTTTTTCCTTATTGAATCAGGTGGTCTAATAGAGACTATCTATATCTTTACACAGATTTTTTTTCTCATTTAGATTTTTTATTTTTTATAGGTTCTTTTGAAATGCCTCTCACCTCATGTGAGCAACTTCATTTTCTAAATCTATATTCCGTTTTCTTAGTTCTTCCAGTTCTTTTTCAGTCTCTGAGGCTCTTACTCCAACAACACGGTCAACAGTGACACCAGTAGTTTTCAGTTTCTTCTGTAGAGCAATTTTCTCTTTTTCAGTCCTGCAGCATCCAGTAAATTTACATTTAAAACTTTATTTGCTACTGTGCTTTCTTTAGGAGAAAATATTTTCTGTCTTAAAGAATCCACATTTGCAATTTATTTACTCACTGAACCACACCCCCTTTTCTGTTTAATAAAGTCGCCTTATAGACAGTACAGCTTTACCAAAAACACCTCCCAAAAAACCCAAACCTGGAAAAAACAAAGAACATTAAGTCAGTATCATGCACGTCATAAACTACTTGCTGGTCTGGCCTGTGTTTTATGTGAAATTCATGCAAGACTTGATAAGAATAAATGCCATTTTGAAACACCCTCAAACAACAATCTGACAACAGCTACAATCACCATCACAGTTTCCTTTCTCTTCTGCATCTTTTATCAGTAAAACCCTGCCATTACTGTACTCAAGTAAACGTAAAATTTTCAGAGGGTTTGTGCGTGTCTTTTTTTTTTTTAAAAGGATTCCACCTCATAATCCTAGAACCGTCAGTACTGCAGTTGCACTAGATACAACACAACAGCACAGCATCCAGTCCTAGCAATCTGATTAAGTAACACAGCATTGAGAAACAGCCTGTCTTCATAAAACTGTTATTTATTTCATGGGAATAACAGAATGATACATACAAGAAGTATAATAAAGGATTTAAATTTGTTGTATTCAGAGACGGTTTCCTCTAATAAAGATTATTGCCTTTTGCAAGGCAAAGGATACTATGGGAATAGCCTGCTGCTTGAAAATTAACTAATCCTTTTAATCTCAATAGCAATGTCAAATTCTAGGCACCAATCTTATAAACATAACAAACTGTTATAATTATTACATGGCAAACATATTTGGATTTCCCTTATGTCCTCATTTTGTAGCAGAATCTATTAAAACCAACTCACTTGCTATAAATTTCCTTCAATGTATTCAACTGTTTGGCTACAGCATCTGCTTCTTTTTCCTTCTCTCTTAGTTTGTTCCGCAATCCTTCCATTCTGATTTGCCATTTTTTACCTTCTTCCCATTTAATTATTTCCTCTTTGGAGTTCTGTGAAGCACATAAACAAATGACGTCTTTCTTTTTGATTTTTTTTTTCTTAAAGCAAAATAAACAAACAGGTTAGAAAACAAAGAATGATGTATTCTTCATTTAAAACGCGAAGCCACAGCAGGCATATATCATTTACCTTATTTATTATAAGGTAAATTGCAGGCCCAACTGGATATCTTAAGTATGCTGTAGTGACTGAACACTGACGCAGTTTAATGTTATTGCCAAATTCTTCCTTAGATTTTAATACTCATTTTACAAAAAAGGAGTGACACATTTAATGAAATTGGAGGTGTTAGTTCAATGTGTCCTTTTACTTTGAATTACATGTTAGTAAAGACAGATTAAAGAAAAAGAAGTGTTCTTCTATGCCAATTTACAGCAGATCCGTCTTCTGCAGCTCACCAGAAGTTTATGTGCCCTGGATGCACAGCTGTACTGCTGGTCATTTTACTTTATTTTTCCCTATGACAAATGGCATCTCTGCTTAAAGTTACAATTCAGTGACTTTATACATCAGTTAAAACCTGTAACTACGTGATCACAAAAGGCTACTGAAAAATCACAGCCAATATTCCTGTAAGCAATTTTGGGGTTTTTTTTAATTGGACTTTTTCCTTCTCCAGTTAGCCCTTGTACTCTCTTTTCTGTCTTCATTCTACACAGTTATTATTACTAAGGGACGGACAGAAAGCAAAGTCTTGGAAAAAGGAAAAAAACATGCCATGTTTGAGAAAAATATCTCTAGACATTAAGCAACAAGTATTTTAAAAGTCTCAAATTAATTGGAAGCATAAGTGCAATCCTACAATAATATTTAATATAATAAACAGTCTGAATGTCATTACATAAGCATGCTAGAATATTCCAGTATACTTTACGATCACTATGACAAGCCACTAAGTAGTGACTGAAGTAGTAAAACAAGCAAAAAAACAATCAAAAAACTGGTGAAATGAACACATCTCCAATTGTTCAGAATGTCTTGTGTGTTGAGAGCACTACTGTGAAGAATAATCACTTCGACAGACATCACCCCTTTTATGATTCACACTTTTGCACCAAAATACTTCATGCTTTTACTATTGCGTTGATTTCACAAACACACATTTGACAGCACTTATGTAATCAATTTCACGCTATCTATAAAATCATAGTTTTTTCAGATTTGTATTGGATCTTTAATTCTACAAAAAGGGCAGGAAACATTAATCTATCAGTACCAAGCAACAAGAGCAGTTAAAAAAGAGCAGGGGGAACTTGAAGAAGTTACAGTTATGCCACTGCTTTTCTTCTGATCAAGACTGGCTGGTTGGTTGGGTTTTTTTACAGGCAATAGGGAGAGTTGATCGGCCGACACCGAGGCTGATGATGCCTTTCAAAGCCACAATCTAAATACCACATACCTTGTCTTCTCTTACACCTTTCTGTTCTATCTCTTCACATTTCTTCTCAAGTTCACTTTCCAACTTTTTAATTTTTTTCTGAAGTGCATCTATCAGATTTTGTTCATCAGCTTTGCTCTGAAAAATTACAAACTTTCACAAACTTAAAGTTTAATGACCACTACCTAAGTACTTTTCTCCACTCAAAAAATAAGGACTTTAATTCAAATTGGTTGAATTACTTTGCAACCTAAATGACCTTTTAGAAATGATCTTTAAATTATTAAAGTATTGGAATGTAACTTTGCATTCTAAACTGAAAAAATTGAGTAAGCAGCAAGTAGCTGAATTAAAAAAAAAATAAATAGACAATTCTACTGTAAATCCTTTACTTTTTTCTCCTTTAATCTTCAGGAGAAATAAGGACAGCCAGGAAAATTCCACTTTCAAAGAAGCTTAAGCGTGGTGATTTGACTCCTCAGACTCTTTCAAAATTATTTCAAGCAGCAAGTATTTTTCAGTCTCTTCTTTTTATTTGAGGCATGCTTCCAACAGCAAAAGCTAATAGCTCACATGTAACCCAACTGATGAGCAAACATAAATTTTTAGATCAAGTGTAAGTCTCACTGCTTGCCGAAAGTACTTAATCTTTCCCCCCATACCCAGTACATCTATGCAGAAACTTGACCAAGATCCAACATGTTTTTAAAAATCAGTTCTACCTGAATGCTACTGCTTAGCCTCTTAATCCGTTTCTTCAGTTCTTCATTTTCTTTTTCCATCTCATTTTTTTCTCTCAGCATTTTAGAAAATGCTTTTTGTTTTCTCTGAAGTTCTTGGTTCAGCTCATCCCTTTCATCAGACAAAGAATTTTCCCTGGTTTTACTTATTTTAAGGTTATCTGTAAGTTTTGTTATCTGATTATTTAATTCCTCTATCTGTGTCTAGAAGAAAATAAACAAACAAACAAAACAGCAAACCCCAAAATCAGGATTATCAACAATACAACAATGCAATACAATGATATTACCTAGTACTCACCATAAGCCCCTTTGTTTGTCTGTCAACAATCTCCTGGACATTCATATATGCCTCTTTTTGCGATGCAGCAGAAATAATCTGCTGTTCAGCATTAGCAGTCATTTCTGCTCGGAGTTCCAGAAGTGCTTTACTCAAAGCCTAAAAATAATAATTTCAAGTTCTTTTAAGTGAAGAAGCTGCTAATATGAACATTACAAAACAAGCAAAGGCAATTATATTTTACCAGGTTATATTATGCAATTATATTCTAACTCCTGCTGTACAATACAGAGAATTCTTAAGCATTAAGCAACATTAAACATTTATGCGACATAGGGATTAATTTTTGTTGACTAACTTTCTGCTGCTTCTCTTTTATAGCTAACTGGCTCTTCAGCTGTTCCACCAGGTTTTTCAGTGTTGCTGTGGGTGCTCTATTGTTCTTTTCTTTTTGGATCTCTAGTTCAGTTTTTACATCTGCTAGTTCCTTCTCCATCTGAGATAACACGTTCCTCAATTCATTTGCTTCATCTTTTAGTTTTTCCACATCAACTGCGTGCTTTTCCTGCAGCCTAATAAAAAATAAGCATTAATAGGGTATATTGCAATAATTAACTTAGCAAACTCCAAATAAATAATGATGTTATATATTTTATTATTGTTAAAGCAAATGACACATCGATTTGGAAACAGCAAGAAAAACTGACTCAACAAAGAAGTCCTCCATTTAGTAAGAAAATTACTCAAAAAAGATCAGGAAAATGAGATTAGAGCGTTGTTCATTCTAATTCCTGACCCTAACAGGTAAAGAAAGCACCATACTATTCTCCTTTTAAACAGGGGTTAAATTTTCATGAGTTCAAACTCGTTACACAGGAAGCCCAAATGGATGTATCACAAGGAAAAAAAAAAAAAAACACCAAAAAACCACCACAAAACAGTAAGTATCACAATATCTTAAAGACAACTCTCATACAAAGACTCCTTGAATACTTTCTTTTTCACTGAATGGCACAAAGCTAACAACTGAAAGGCATTTTTCCAAGCCAGTTTTTCAATATTAGCCTCAGTGAAGGGCTACAGATTAAAAATAACATACAATTACCAACCATAGTAACACTTTTGAGTCAGTTTTTTCAGCCAAATATAGATTCAGCAAAACCATGTTCAATTTGATAGACCAGTCCTGTAGCAGCAATGCATAACTGACTTAATCCAATCCAGTTGTGACTTACGTTAACAGTCTAAAAACTTACTGGGCTCTGACAGTTTCAAACTCTTTGATTTTCATTAAAGTAATTTGTTTTTGTTTCTCCAAATCAGATGATGTTTTCTTTAATTTTCCAACAAGTGAAGCAAGAGAATTATCCTGTTCTGCTACAGTTTGTTCCATTTCAGCTAAGCGGAGGAAATGGTTGTTGTTGGAAAGTGATAAAGAAGACTTTTTCATTAACTCCTGTGAAACAGAGCAAATACATGTGATAAACAGTTTAAGCTGTAAATCAAAGGTAAATATTAGTGATGCATTTTAAACTCAATCCTTAATATAACCAAGCATTAATATCTAACAAGTTTATTTACCGAGATGTGATTCTTAGTCCACCGAGAAAGCAGTCACATTAGTTTGAAAAGAGCTTTGTGCATCTAATGGTCCACAGAATAACCAGTTTACAGGTTTCACCTCATCATAAAGTGTCAAGAGAAAATTTCTATTGAAATGGGTTAGTTTACCATAACCACAGTCTGAATGAAAAGAACAGAAAGCACAATATAAACTCTCTCCTCTAGAAGCCTCCATAAATTAGGATGATATGAAAAATGCTCATATATCCTGAGGTTGTAACTTACAATAATTCTGTACCAAACATCCGTTTATTTTTGCTGTCATCGTTTATTATTTACTTTTGACTGCAAAGCTGTTCTTTTGAGCAACAATTTTATAAATTTGGGAACAAATCCACTAATCCCACAAACACACATAACTCACCAAAGCAGTCTGTTTAAATTTATTAAGTGAATTGTCAGTATGCAAATTTAACTTCTGATGTAGAACTCTAAGGTCTTCCTCATGCTTCTTTGCTATTTCCTCTTGTTCCTGTTAGTTCAAAATAAAAATATGACTCTACTGATGCACACTATTCCAGAAAGTCATGAAACTACAGTACCTTCATGTTGATTGCTCACTCATTGCTCAGTACGGCTCCCCAAATTTTCTAGCTATTTTTAACATTGTTTTCTTCTTGCTATAATAATTTATTTTTTTCCCCCCTTTTTAAAACTATTGGAAAAAATCCACTATTACTATTTTAATCTTTGTACAGCAAGTAGTATGGTGCAACAGGACAGGAGCTGGAGAGCAAAACAGTTGGTGTTGGTCTTCACCAACTATTACTACCAATATGGATAGCGATATCCATACTATGTACTTTTCAGGTCTATTTACTTTGGAATGTAATGTGATCCTGTGGATGGAATGTCTGCTAGCAGACAGAGTACAGTAGGCTCATTTTTAGACTGCATCTTCTGGTTTAGGTCCAAACCAAAAAACTTGATTTCTCCCAGAAGAAACAGCTACACATGTTAACCAAAGCACACTAAGTGAAGATGACAGGAAATGTGCTTTGGAAATGTGTTCCTGATCCAAACACACTAAAACTGACACATGTTCAGTCTTGAAGTAGCTCTTATACACAAGGTTTATGTGTTAAATTATGCTTTAAGGATATATAGAATAACAAACATAATGTATGCTTAAATAATATAAAGTATGCTTAGATACAATGTTTATGCTTTAAAATACGCTTTAATTTAAAATATGCTTTAAGAAGCATATTTTCCATAAATGTATGTCCTTCCTGTACCTTCCAAATTCACGACAAGATGCATTGTTGCAAGTACTGGAAAATCCCATATAAACATTAAATACACCGAGACACCTTCTCACAGCAAAATTTTCTTTTTTTTCCTATCACACTAATTTAATTCCTAGACAGACTTCATATGCATAACCTCTTGACTGAGCAAGCCTCCTATTTTGAGAAGTAAAAAACTTCTACATGAACTTTCTACATAAAAAATTACTAATTGTCTCTGCTGTGCTACCACTGAGGTCAGAAACTTTTTAAGATTTCACTGTCAATGAGATAGATAAAGAATCAACTAAAACAACTTAAAAATGGAAGAAATTTTATGCAAAAAGTGTAACTACCTCTCTTGCTTTAGCAAGCAAATGTTGGTATCTTTTTAACACCTCCTCCTTTTGATTTAATCTTGCTTGCATATTTGCAATGGTTTGACGAGCAACTTTTATGGCATGGTGGTACTTCGGATCATCTTCTTGTTTGCCTAATTCAGCCGTTATTTTCTCTCTTTCCGATGTTGCAGGTAACCGAAGTCTTAGTTCATTTATAACTTTATCTCTTGATAAAACATTTTGTTCAGCATTCCACACAGCAGTTTCCTTTTCTTTTAATTTCTACAATGAAACACATTGTTGCAAGTCCAGAATTTAAACACTGCAAAAAGATCTTACTTTTTAAAAAAATGTACCTGAAAAATGTCTAAATGAACTTATAAACACAAAATATTTTGCACTCAGTTCTGACTGTATGGGTTTACTATTAGATGAAAAAAGTCCAAGAATATCATTACTATGTCTTTATGTATTATTTGCTCGGTACAAGACTCTTATGCAACTCATTTTGTGCTACCAAATTAAGAAGGTTTCAAATTTCTTAAGAACCACAAAGTATCTTCTGTAAAAGAATTTCAATTTAGCAATCCAAGATAAAAGGATTTTGCTATGCTACTTATTAAATTTGATGTACCACTTACTAAATTTAACTAGCTGTAGTCAACTGAATTTTGTACAGCAAAAGCATCTTACCCTAATAAACAAACATTCTAAAATATTAAAAAAGATTTCCTCAATAATTTGTTCCAATGGAAAGAATGTTTCATTTTAGTCATGGTGTGATTATATTATTTACATTTTCTCTGTGTTAAATACTTGTAAGGGATTGGCACATTTGAGTGACATTTATAAAAAGACATCCATTATATTATAAAAAAATTAAGGGCATAGAAATACAAATGTTGTCCCTTTATATGATAATTTATGCATTTAATTACCTCCTCCAGTGATTTGCAGGTTGCCCTAGTTTCCAGGATCGTTCGAATATGCTCCTGATTCTTTCGCAAAGCCCATTCAAGTTGTTGTGGGAGTGGCAAACTAGGGTCTGGAACTGATCCTGTAGCCTCTTCTAACTGCACAGAGAGATTCATACTCATGTAATCTGACAACTCCGAAAAACGTGCTTATGAGGCTATTTTTAGTTAATTCAGTGCGTGTACCTTTAAAGCTGTACTAAGTATTTCATTTTGTTGATGATCATACAGGTCTAATTGGCGCTGCAGTTCTACTTCCCTCTGGTCCCAAGCCATTTGCCTTTCTTCATGAAACTGTAACAAATGTTTGATAAAGGTATTTTATTTATTGAAGGCAATGGGAATTTTATATCTAACTTAAACAGAAAAAAAGAGGTACCAAAATGTAAAATACTCAAATTTGCTATTAAAAAGAATTATGGAACCAGGATACAAACTTCTATGTTTAAAACTTAGTAGGAAGAATCTTCCTTTTTAAAATCACTTAGTGAAACAAGGAATAGGCTGTTTTTCTAATAGCATGCAGAAATACATACCTTGTTCTGCTGTACAATTTCTTCTTCCAGATTATTGATTGTATGTTCATATTCAGAAATAATATTACGCAAATACTTCACCTCTTCCTTTTGCTTGACTAACTCTCGATTGAGTTTAAGTTCCTGCAGATGGAGTTCCTCCATCTTCACATGCCATTCAATCACCTAATAATGAATGATACACAGTATTATATTTACTAAGCCCACAGGCCAACTAGATGCAGCTACACCCTTTGACTTTGAGGCACTATGGCACTTATCCAACCAACAGGAAGAGAGAAGTTCTGCCTTTTTAAGCTTCTTCCCTTCTGTTGAGTGAGAACACATGGCAAGAGTATGAAACTGCAAGAGGAATGCCTGCAGCAGACAATGAGAGAGGCAACAGGCTTCCCCCACACTGATGGAAGAGCATTGCGAATAATTTTCAAATTACCTAAGCTATACCCTATGCATCTGTCCAGACTGAACAAAAAAAGAAAAAAAAAGCATGCAAGAAGCTTCGTTGATTTTTCCAAAATAGTAAAAGATTTTCAAAACCATTAAAAAATGTACGAATTCAAAAATGCAAATGTACTAAGAATAACAGACATATTTATGTCAAAATGCTCTAGAAAAATATTTGAAAACTGTCTTAAAACTAAAATAAGCCAAGAATGCTACAACCGTTGCTTACATGCAGACATCTTTAGTCATGACAGATATAACCATATTACATAATACACAGTGATCTGGATGAGGAGTGAGAAAGCCTTATTCAAATTTCAAGGCAACATTTTTTACAATAGCAACATATGATTAAGTAGAATTACATGAGTATAATAATGTTTCTGACCATGCTGCCTAAATTACTGCTTCTGGATTTATTTAAAGAGACACAAATTTGTAGTGAAGATTTCAATGCAAGCTCATGGAACAGAACTTCAGAATGCTAACCTGTGTTTAATTTAATTTTATTCATAATTTAATTAAATTCATAATTTAAAGCAATTTAATATAACTGAATTCATAGTTAGCCTCTACTTCTATGCCACTTAATTGGGCACAAAAAAATATTAGTAAATGTGACTGCACTGCCTTTTACAGGGCAAATAACTAATGATGTGTTACTTTTTTAGAATAGGAAAACAAAAAAAGACAGGTGTCATATTCGAACAAAGTGTATTTTGAAATCATTAAGTTCTACATTAAAACAGATGCTTAGGGAACAAGCTGAACTGAACTGTAATTTAAATGCAGATCAGATAAACAGAGCTATTCAAAGTTGTAAAATAGCAAACCTTTTGAGCTCCTCTTGTATCCTTCAATGCACTTATTAATTCCTCTAAACTTTTCAGTTTTAACTCCATCTCTAATGCTTTGTTTTCTGCATTTCGACGCTCCTGCTGGGCATGCTGAACTTCTTCCAGAATCTTCAACTTGTCATTCTGTAGCTGAATCATTGTTTGAGAGAATTTTTCTTGCTGTGCTAAAGGCAGAGCACCACTAAACTGTCGCCGCAAAGACTGAACTGTCTGTTGAAGATGTTTGGCTCTATTTCTTCCTTCCAGTCGGGCAAAATATAAGGCTTGCTCTCTCTCATCAAGCTTCTGCTCTAAACGTAGATTATGGATCTCTGTCTTCTGTAGTTTCAATTTAAGTGTCTCCAATTTGCCTACTGCAACAGATTCACTACCTTGAAGGGCTATGATATGCTGATGCAGTTTTGCAATAACCGCTTTTTCATCTGACTGTGCCTAAGAACAAAATATATAGAACAAATTTATTTTTCCTTTTACATGTTAATGAAGTGCATATGTAAATATAAACACTTTTTTTTTTAATTTTATATATTGCATGCATTTTAGTCCATAGGTAAGAGCAAGAACTAGCCTCTAAAAACAACTTTTTATGTTGCCACTGTTATTTCTATAGTCACACTTAAGAAGTACACCTCTTCAGATACTGATCTTAAAAAGTGTGTCTTTCTCTTTCCAAAATGCCTAAACTTAAAAAATATGGTAATGTAAAAGCTGAGAAAAGTGTTGTATTTAGGGACTCAAACCATTCTAGAACATGAAAACAAACCCCAAGAAATTGTTTCAGCTAATAACAAAGCAATAGAGTAAGCATACTGCAAAACTTTGCAAGTCATTGCTTGTCTTGTAAAAAACGATCAAACTTTCCTGATATAATATTTAAATATTGACCACGGGCTATAAATCATAGAGGAATAAATACTACCTAAATAACTTGGAAAAAAGCTCAGGATCTGTAATAGCTGTACAGCTAGAAATGGGAAAAAAACGAAGAAGGGGCTAATTATGTAATAAAGAACTCTTGAAAGGGTATGGCCACTACAAGGACTAGCTTGCTAAGATCCTTCTGAAATAATTCTGCAGTTTCCTAATTCACTGTAAAATCACTTAATTTCTTCTCGCCCCAGGGGGAAAAAATCCCAACTGCAGTGTTAATAAAGGTTGAATTTTACCTGATAGTCTAAAATTTGCATTCTAAGAGATTCCACTTCTTTATCTCTGTATTGCTGGCGTGTCTCCAGAGCTTCCACCTGCATTTTTGCTACGTCAGAGAGTTCTCTTAACCTTGCAGGGAAAACAAGAGTATTGTGTCACTTGAAACCACTGAATAACCTATTTTTTCTACATAGAAAATGCTAAGAAAACATGTTTAGCCTGTTTCCTCATATCAAAACATTTGAAGACATTGTTCTTTATGAAAATTCTTCTGTATTGCCTCTCAACTTTTTCACAGGACATTTTCCCTTAAGTTATACAGAAGTTTGCTAGCAGTAACCTACACTGGCAAAACAATGACACGGTTTTTACCTGAACTAACCATCTCTGCCCTCTATTTCTCTCCCACTTCAGGACACAAATGGTCAAAAAGTTTCACTTTCAATTCCATTCTCTGCTTACTAAAGTCTAGTCACTCATTTTCAGTGTCAAAAATCACTACAAATATGCCCACAGATTTTGCTTTTTTGGGAATATAACAGGTTTACATTATTTACTCAAAGAGAAATGTCCATATCAACATAGCTAAAAAGGTCAGTTTTTCAATTTATGCATATAAAGTTACTCTGTTTTAAGTAAACGGCAACCGCCCCACTGCAGCTGAATCTTTGAGATATCCAACTCTTTGAAAGTAAGAATTGCTTTCCAATTTCTTTTATGAGATTTTCATGCATTTAAGGTAGGTTGTGGCACAGAAACAAGATAAACCTTAATTAATTAGTTTAAAAATACTAGTAATAAGTATCTAAGTGCACACTTACCCACGTCTATCCAGGCCAGCACTTAATTCCTTGTTCAAATCAGAATGATGCAAATTACCTTCTTATAAACTTCTTTATAGTCATGAATTAAATGGTTAATTTTCAATTCCAAATTTGGCATATATAAATGCCAAAAAATTAGGCATTGAAAATTATCTGTTAGTAATACATAAGTAGTGTATTATGTAAGCTTATACAGACTAAATTTTTGCATGCTTCTAAACACAATGCATTCAAAATATGTTACTTCAACACTTACTTTGATACTTCAATCTTGAGCTCCATCTCGCGCTTCTCTAGGTCCACAATCTGTCGTCTATCTGCATCACTTACTGCTTTACTTACACTCTTTGACAGTTCATCTCTTAATTCCTGTTCTACTTTCTGTGCCTCAAGGTTGATTTTGGTGAGCTTAAAAAAAAAACAAAAAAAAGGAGAAACAAACAAAATGGTATGCTAAGCACACAACTGCTCCCACCCTGCAAAGAAAAAGCAGTGCCAAAAGTATCTTTTCTTTTTTAGTCATTACAAAACAGTATTCATCTGTGTTCAGCAAACATTTCCTTGCCTTTCTGCTTAAATGTCTTTTTGTTTGCAGTATTGCATACACATAGGAACAGATACACAGGCTGGCACAGAAGAGGATTCTAAATTAAACACAATTTTTATTAATGAATTTTCTTAAAACCATTACTGCAATAACTTGCTCTTAAACTAAAATAAGAAAAAAAAAAAGACTAAGACTGTAAACTCTTTAGGAAATTAACAGTCTTACTTATACATTTCTCTATTATCTAGTATATTGGGATTGCTAACACAAATACAGGTTATAAGTGCCAAGACTCACAACAGTTTACTTCTTTTGTTCTTTCTAAAAAGAACTTTCATAATTAAGTGATGTTCTTTCAAGCACACTCATTTTTCAAATTTAGTATTAAATACTAAGTAACCAATGTTTCAATTCAAACCAATACCAAATGTATTGCAAGACAGATAATAATACGGGCAAAAGAGAAAAAGGGAAATGTGATCCCAGGGTGTATCACCTGAGGTATTTCTTAATGAAATAAAAGAAGTTATGCCATCAGAAAAGGCTTTAACAATACTGCTGCTGAAAAGGTTTATACACTTTCAGTTACTCCATGTCCCAAATTAATACAAATCAAAACAGTGTAACAAACACTACTAAAAAGAGAAATGGGGAGTCCAGACAACAGTAATCTAAAATAGCGATGCTAAAGTCTAGCAAAGCACAAGGAGGGGGAATGAATACAATCTATCAACATTCCTGTCAACATAACTAGTCTTTTTCTTGCTTTGTGTTGAAATTGTCAATACTGGCACATGAACAAGTGTCTACAACTGCCTATGAATAAATTTACACTGGAAATTATAACAAAGTCTACTATTAAATAATGAATTTATGGAACAAACTTCAAATATGAATAATGGGGACAAAAAAGTCCAAGATTAAGACCGATATGAGAAGAATACTAAGAATCATCAGCTCCAATGGCATATGACTACCCTTCTATTCTTGTGTTATAGATAACATTTGGCATGTGACAGAGGACACAGCCAATCTGTAACAGAACCATGGCGCTATGGTTTGCAAAAGGGATGCAAAGGTCTAACATTTTTTGAATCATTGGTAATGAAGAGAAAATGAGCGAGCAGAAAAGGGATCACATGAATTAGGAACAAGAACAAAACGGTCAAGAACAGACTTTTTTTCTAGCAGTCTACTGTAAAACTAGCAAACTGTCAGGATGCTTATCATGTGTTTTACAGAGATTAACTAATGTTTGAAATAAACTACTGACAAATTAATTAGTTATATTTTTTACAAATGTTCTGTGCATGCAAAATTGCAGCTCTTAAAGGCACCTATATTTTGCGTCATAAGCGTATTTCCCAGTCGTGATACAAAATAGATTAATACTTTTTGAAAAGATCAAAAATATGCTTTTAAGATGTGTCAAATTACGTTGTTACAACCCCGCAGATTTACCTCAGCAAATTTTGTTTCCAATTCAAAATTACGTTCTTCTATTTGTTTTACAGTATTCCTTAAATGTTCATACATTCGTTGCGAATGTTCTGCTCTCTGTCTTTCATTTAGTTCCTTCATTTCCAACATTGTGATTTTCTTAGAAATGGATAAAATCTCACTGTTGGTTATTGCTTTTGTGGCCTTGTCCATGGCACTGTCACCCCCTACATTAAAAAAAATATTTAAATTAGGGAATACACAAGCTGACTCAACCATGAAAATTATTTGCACCATGAAACAGAACATGAGTTTTGCTTTATCTCTGTCAGATAAACTTTATCAAAACACCTGTTTTAAACTGGAGGGATGGTTATCTTGCCTTATTACATGTTTGAAACACCTGTTTTAAACTGGAGATATGGTTATCTTGCCTTATTACACGTTTGAAAAGTATCTAATTTGAATAAAATGCTACCATCAATTATAAATCGGTTTATCTGCAACCACAGTTCTTAAGACTGATAACTATTTTCAATGTAGCCTTTCATTTTATCCTTAATTCAGCTGGTAAATCTTCAGGAAATTTAATTTAAAATCTTTAAAAGAAACAGATGTGGATGAGTTCTTGAATAATGAGAATACAAACTGTACACAAAAAAGCCCCAGCTATCAAGAAAAAATACTCTGCTAGAGAACGTGAACCAGGAAAAAGAAATCATTTTCCTGACAACCTTTGAAGTACTTTGACTGCAATCAAGTTAGAAACTATTGCACCTTATTAAAAAATAATAATAAAAAAAAAACCCAACAGGTGATGGTGCTTTACAGGTTCCAACTTTTAAACCCTTGACCCAGTAGCACAAAAAGGCCAATGTGGAACAGTTTCCAGATGAAAATACCAAACTTGGTTTTGGTCAAATAGATAAATAAAATGAAACAAACAAACAAAAAGGAAATTCACAAAAAATAAATTAAGACCATTAATTAATAGTTTTGACCTTTTGGGGACGTTAATTTTAAGATAAATCTATTTTAAAACATTTTAAAATATTACTTTTACTCAGGACATACCATTTGATTTTTAATGTTGTAATATAACATTCATACTTGCCCATGTTAGTCATCTGCTCCCACGCCTGTTCTACTGTGTGAAGTTTCTCTTTCGTTATCTCCAGTTCCTTACTCAATAAATTTATCTGTGCTTTCAAGGATTCATTCTCATGCTGTATGACAAAGAGTTGCAATATAATAGCAAACTATTTAACTGTAGCAGATTTCATGTTTAGTATCTATAAAATCTTTTAAACTAACAGATTTTGCCTACGCACAACCCATAATCTATATATATGGCAACAGAAGGGCATAAGTTTCCTCCTAAGCATGAAAAAGCTATTCTTTGCTCTCTATGTTGTACCTTACTGCCAACTACTATTACCATGAATATTTATCATCAGTGACTGTGATTCCTAGAGTGTCTAGAATTAGATGAGGAAATCTATGGTTGTCATACTAAACACCTCATTAACAATAGGAAAGAATTACTTCTGGAGGATATTTCATCCTGCACATAAATACATGTTTGACACAGATCGTATGCTCCTTTTAGCTCTTTTAGGCATCTAATATGATGGCAAACACAGTTCTGTAAGTGTTCCTTCATTCCTCCAAATAGAAACAAAAATTTCCACCTTAAACAGTAAAACAAATTGAATCCTTCATATTAATTTCCAATTTCTAGTTTTCACACATTTTTAGTTTGCTATTGATAAATGATTCTCTAGCTCTGTGACATTGCTGAAATAGGCAATGCAAGTTTTCACATACACAAAATTTCATAAAATAGAGAAAGAACTATTTATTCTGTAGCTAACACAAATGCACCTACTTGTTCCCAAGCAAATTTAATAGTTCAGTAAATCTACCTACCCCATGTACTTAACCCTTATCAAGCACAGAGACCCAACAGATAAGAACATGACATGACTTTTAACTACTAGTTAACCTACTACCTTTTTTGACTATTATTTCTGACATGAATGAAAAGTGGGAGGTAGTAATGTATCTTTGAAGCCAGATTCACAGTTCTTGAAAAGAAGCTCCCTCCTACTTCAAAGGAATAGTTACATATTTGCAGTCCCTACAACATTTTGCAAACACATTGTGAACAATCTTTGGTTATTTACTTTTTTTTTTTTTATGAAAGAAAAATTGCAGAGGTTTACTGCCTTTTGGAACTGAACATTTCATTCTTGTAAGTTCAGAATTAGTAAGAGCACTTACTTTGGCAGAAACCTTTGAAAGTGTTTTTACACTCATTTTACTTTCCTTATGACCTCCAAAACTGAAGATGATAGCAAATATTCCTTCTGCCAGACTTGTTTTGGTAACCAAAGAACTAAAAATAATTTGTGAGGGAACATACCCAGAGCAAACAACCAAACCCACCAATACAATTAAACAAAATGCTTCTATGTATGCCCATTGAAATAAAATCTGGGACTTTGAGTATGTTTCTTAATCCACTGAAAAATACCAGGTAAGCAAATTAAAATTCGATAGCAACACTAAGACTGGCTCCAGCATCTCCTACCCACTATGGAACTGTTATAACCAGCAGTTCTAGCGTTGGGACTTCCACCCTATCTTTCTATTAAGTGAGAACAAAAAAACAATGTAGAAAAAAAAAAACTGTAATGAGTTTTTTTTCTCTTAGGGTTCAAACATAACACAAACATTACCTCCATGTGTTCCATGTTTGTTGTTCGTTGGACGAGCAAGTTATCTTTTTGTAACATATCTCTGTATTTAACAGTTAATTCATTATACTGCTTATTAGCCAGTTCTAGCTCAGACAACGGCACGCTACCATCCAACACTTTTTGCAGAGCTGCAATCTTAAAGCTAGCCATTTCCTATGAAAATAATCAACACAATGAGTTACTAAGGTCTGCCAGATCTTTAAATAGAAAAAATAAAATTACTCCATGGAAAAAGAATACCACTTAATACAATGTTTTAGAACACGATACTGGTTTATTTTACTAAATTACTGTCCATCTTTATAAATTGCTTGCAACAATCATTGACGTAATTTCTCTGGTGATCCAACCCTCTGGGTAATTTTATCAATAGTTGCCTCTCAATCACAAGGCACTGTCAAAAACATATTTTATGAAGATCAGTTAACACAGGCCCTAGCAGCCTGTAAGGCAAAAAAGAGTTATTTGGTTTCATATGACACTTTCAATAAACTTGTTGAATGCATTCAAGAAACTAGTACTGCCTCCATTTTAAAAAAAAGTGTATTTATTGCCAAATTGTAAAAATAAAAATGTGTACTATTACTACTATAAACTATACCTTGAATCGTTGTAAGTTTCCAATCTTCCCTAGAACTGCAGTCTCCATAAGTGTTATTTCACCCTTTAGTTTCTCATTTTCTTTCCTAAGATGTCGTTCCGTTTCAAGTAAAGTGGTATACTGCCTTGTTAGTGACCTTTCATTAACTCGTAAAACGGTTATTTTTCTATTATTTTCTGCAAGTACTTTTTTTGTTTCATCAGGATCCAGCTGAAGTGCACTGAGTAAATTCTGTAAAATAATTTTTCAACAAGAACCTTTTACAGAAATATGGTGAAACGTAACATTGCAGACAAGCTGTCTTGTACCTTTTGTTAATCTAGTGTAAAAATTTTGTTAATCTGTCTGAAGTAGTTTCTTTTTGCTAATAAAATATATAGACACACTCAACACATGCATAAGCATAAAATATTCTATCTTAAGAAAAGAAAAAAAATTAGATCTTCAAAATCATTAGTTCCTCAGGAATAGAAGCTTAAATACATCTGACTGACAAATAGGAATTTTAGTTAATGCTAATATTTTCAAAATTTAGAACAAAAACCTAATTCTCTGCATACATTGTCATCAGTCTTCCCCCCTTTTACCAGAATCAAAACAAATGTATTGGAACAATTTTCTAAACCAAATAGAATTCCTGTGGTTCCTAACAAACACTAGTGATGTCCTATTTTGAAGATCAAACCAGGACCCCTCCTGTCGAAATATGTGTGCGTTTGTGTGCATGTGTTTGCATGCTTGTATAAATCCGAGGAGGGGTGGGGCAGGGGGGAGAGGGATCTCAGCAATACTTTGATAGCACCGCTAACATCATAAAACTCCATTATATTTTAAAGACATTAAAACCCCAGAAATAGCTTAATCCTGCTTCAATCTACTCCCGTGACTCTGGAAATGCAGAATAAGGTACTGAACAAATTAAGTAAGATGGCATGTGAGCTCTCTCCTTTTTTTAAACAGTAGAAACATCTGCAAAACAATTTCAATTTCACTTTTCTAGAAATATATTTAGACGTAATTGCCTCAAGTATACAATTATTTTGCAAATCAATTACAGTTATAAACATGATTATAAGCAGGACCACATAGCACTACAGTTACCCCTCAGCAGAAGAAAAGGGTGAGAACTCAGCCATCTGAACTTCGGCATCCACAGTAATTTTCAACACCCTGTGATATCCTTGCCCTGTGCCTGCTTCTCTAAAAGGACATGTGTGTCCCATATGTCTTCTGTCATATTTGGCAGGTTTGGATATCTGCCCAAAGAAACCCAAAGCCATCTAAAATTACACTATGTCTGTGATTAGGAACCTGCATCAATTCCAGCAACTTTTAAATACCATCTTCTTGAAAAGTTATTTTTCTCTTTTCTTAATAGAATACTGAATTCAGTCTTGGTGGAAGTAAATCAAAATAGAAAGATTAATTTTGTCTCCTGTTTTTGAAATACTGATACATACAAATTAACAGGTATATACAAATAAGATGTAATTCAAAGTAATAACCTCAATTCTTAGTATAAATTAATGTGTGTTCCCTGGGGGTGCCTGTACTGCTCCTCTCTTAACAGCTGCTAGTAAGAGAGCAGTGTGAATGTAAATAGTGTGTGCGAACAGAATACCTGAGACTGTCTGCGAGGGCATTTGCTCAAAACTGATAATGTTAACGAGAAAGATGACCACCAACCAGACTGAATAGTAACCATAAAATTAGAGACTTGAAATAAAGAAGTAGTCAGCTTGACAATTAGTATAAAAGAAGCTTAGTTTCCCCACTCTCCCTGCAGATGTGGGCGCTTCTGCCCTGCTGGACACCACGACCCTCGCCACGACTCCAGCGAACGGACTGGTGGTACCAAGTGCAGCAAGCAGGGACCCACACCCCGGGTGGGTGTACGTGACCTCCTGGGGCAACTTCCCAGCAGCGCATGGATTAGCAGGCTGCAGGGAGGTGCACAGACAGACAGAACACCAGAGCAACCCCATGGGTACACAGAACCCTGGAGCACACACAAGACGTGTGTGTACACAGTGAACCTGCACTCTCAGGAGAGGGCGTGTGTGCTGGTAACCTGAAGGGGCCAGGAAGTCAATATAACTGTGAATGTGGATGTGCGGGATGAGAAATATTTGGGATTAATTCCTGAATGACGCTTAGAGATTTTTAGGTCTATAGTAACATTTTGTATGTGTCTTAACACTGAGATTTACCTCTTGTATTGTTGATACTGATTCTGAATGTATATTTCACTGATTGCCAGTTATTTACATCCCACTAATAAAACAAAAAAACACTTCCCATCCTGATTTGATTTGAGCAGTTTTTCCATGCAACATTTTCCCCATCTAACAAATTACAGTATTGTATTAAAACCTCTGTGCTATGTATTAAAACCTTTTTGAAAAACGAAAGCAACAAAACTACTTACAGAATATGCCTTTATTTTTGTAGCATCCTGTTCTTTTTGCTCTTCTAGCTTTTTCTTTTCCTCTTTCATATCTGCTGATTCTTTCTGCCAGCTTTCCTTTTGACTGAAATAATAATTAAATATTTTCATTTAGAATGATGAAAGACTTTATTTTTAAAACTGTAACTAAAACAGCAACCCTGAAATACTGCAAAGCAAGATACATATTTTTAGCAGTAACATAATTTGAAAAAGACATTATAAAAAGTAGCTGGATTATTAAAAAACTATCCCGTCTCCTTAGGCTGAGCTGGTTTAATGACTGAAATAATTCTTAAGTTAAAGTATCTTATCTCTTCTTCATATGTGTACTACAGCACAGAGATAGAGAAGCCTTACTTCCCCAAAATATACACACATGGGATTTAATCTGCTTTAAATTACACACTTGTATTTCAAATTAATTACTTTCTTGCACATGTCTTCATAAAAATAGGCAAAGTTTAAAACTTTGCAAATAAAAACATTTCCATTTTAAATACCTCTCTGGAAACGGGAAGGGATAAAAAAAAATCATACTATCAGCAATTACATGCTCTAAGCCTGGAAATGGGCCTTGTCTTTTTGAAACAGAGTAGGCCCCGCAGATTTCAGCAGGCATTCACAATTGTGAATTCACTACCAAAATCAGAATTTGGCTGATGAGATTTAAAGCTAGATGAAATGTTTTGGCAAATCAGCAATTACTCTTTCCATAACTGTTTCCTTGGCATGAAGCACTTGAACATTGATTGGCTAAGAGGGACAACTTGCAAGGGGAACAAAGCTTCTGCAGTTCCGAGGGACAGAATTCCTAAGTTGATTAGGAAGTATTTTCAATTAATCATACAGAATGCTACAGTACCATAGGGAAAAGATTGCTTGCTCATGGTCTAAGAATTCCTCACAGCATAGCAGTTAGCTTTTTCTTTAAAAGATGTCGGTTCAAATTTCCCTCAAGAAGTGGACAGAATTAAACTTAGGTTTCCCATATCCAAATTCTGCGTTAGAGGTCAGATTTCTAAACAAAAGGGCAGGCAATGGCTGTACTATTAACTCAATTTTTCCTATGGTTTTGCAAATATTTCTTTCTATTACCATCTTTTTATTTCAGATGCATAAAGGACAAGTTCTGACCCTAGTTTTTCTATTTCAGTGAAAAACAAACAAAACCATGAAAAGAGTCAGCTTTGCTTTGGCCCAAGCTACTCTCTTCTATTCACTTTTATTTATTTATTTTGAAACAAGAAAGGCTATGAACTGTTCATACATGTCTAATAAGGAAGTTCCTATAGACTGTATAGGATAGTTTAGGCTAGTTTAAACAAATAATCAAGCATATTTCAGAAGTAGTATCTTCTGTTTAAAGAAGATCTCTTAGTTTCTTCCATAACGGAAGAAAATGGAGGAAAAGGAAAGAAAAGGCTCTGAAAGTGAGTCCTTACAGGATGCAAAGTCAAAGACTGTCCTCCCTTAATTTCAATCTGTAACAGGTTTGGAGAAGGAGCCTTGAACCATCATCTTATCCCTGTCATTGGCGATACCTAACCTAGCAGTAAATGAGGTAGTATATCATAGCCTATAATATTTTCAAAAAGTTATAGCTTTTATGCCTCAGAGATGATGTTATCTGGCAAGTCTTAACTGATTCAAAGAACAAACAGAAGGTCCTAAAAGATACAAGACCCTTATTCCAAAAGCCATCCAGTGACTGTTCATTCCAATCCACAGACAGAGAGAACACACCTAAGCCTGTTAATTGAAGAACCCATATCACCAGATTCACCCCTACGCTCCTAACAGATGAAGATCCCTATTTTTGATCATAAGAGGAATTTTATAGAAATTAGATTCAACGAAGCATATAAAGGAACTAAGAGTCTGAAAGAAAATGAACTATGAGGTCCTGATAATATAAAATTTTGAAAGAGAGATCTCTGACTGTATTTGGATAACAGTTTTCTTTTTTTTCCCCTTCAGAAAAACTGTTAGGACCCACACATGAAAGCAAAAGAAAATGAGACTGAAGAGTCCATAATAGAAGTTTCTAATAAAATACAAGGTATCGAATGCAGAAAGCGCAATGCAATCCTCATTATAAAGTATGCAATATGAAAAGAGTCCGGCAGAAAATGGTTTTGTAAGAGTTTTGTGAATCTTTACAGGACTAAAGAAAATATGCGCAGTCCATATCCAAGAGCAGCAGCATTTATGACACTAACCAAAGAACTACTTCAACACTGCAGCAAATCTTGTATTCTAAATTGTTAAACATTTAGATAGTTGAACTTCTGTAACTCATGACAAAAGAAAAGAGAACAATACCTTTGATATTCTTTATACAGTAAGCCTTGTTGATGACGAATTACTGCAAATTTCCGCTTGTAGTCCTCTACTGCATCTTCTAATTTTTTGAGCAACTGTTCTTTATTTTCTAGTTCCTAATGGTTATTTTCCAAATAAAATATTGAAGTGATTAATATAGGCTTTAAACATGAAAGTATTAATCAAAATGCCCATTCTTCCTTGTGTTTTTAATGATAGATGCTTCTGTCATGAACTGTGTGAACTGTAGATATGAAGTGTGTCTTTCTTTAGAAGCAACATATGAAAAAAAAAGTCCAATAGACTTTGACATTCATATTAATAGGTGTGAAATAGTGCATAAATTGCACTGTGGATCACATCCTTCAAAGTTCAGAACACCGTGACACGTTGCTAGCCCATGAAGAATACCAATTGAATGAGTTACCTGTATCAGACGTATTAAATATTCATTCAGAGAATTAATCATATTAACACTTGAAGGAACCATTCCTTCTGGAAGATTCACTGTTTGGAAGACAACATTGGCACCTTCTGACTGACGTAATAGGCAAATTTCATTTTTCAGTTGTGCAATCTAAAGAAAAGAAACATTAAAAAGTAGCTTTTGCTATTCAGTTAAAAAATAATCACTGATGGAAAATATATTGTTTTCCTGTGCTATGTCAGTTGTTATTAACAACCTAATTCACTTTCACTTCTATTCTAAGCATTCAAACACTCTTTAAAGTAACCTTTTTAAAAAGCTGTGATTCCCTAAATCATTAAATGCATAATAGCCAAATTTATCAAATTACTCCAGCAATCAGGGCAGCTTCATATATCTGAAGATTCACCACAGTTTTATTTCAAATTGTTTAAAACACAATGCATCTCTATTCCTTTTAAAAAGATAAAGTTTTGGCTAGAATTATTGAAGTGGTTATTTCATGGTTTAGTCTAAACAAAACTTTGCCTTTTCATTTAACCTCTCAAAAGCTCTCTGGTTCTCTACTCTAACAGTACATAATACACTATTCTAGAATATTAGCTACTGGCAAATATTTTTGCATCACCAAAGCTGTTCTAAAGGGCAAATTTAAATTTGGCTTCCTGTAAGATAATAGTCCATTCCTCCTTCCTGCCCTGGAAGAAGTGTTCCACAGCATCAACTGAACAACTTAAAACAAGATACAGGATTCCAGAGAACAATTCATCATTTTAGAACGCTTAATCTCTGTTACTTATTCATAAATAACAAATGCAAGACTACTGGCTTTTTAAAGAAAGAAATCTGTGAGCTTGTTTGGGTACAGCTATCCCCAAAAGATAGGCATGCTTCGTGTTCAACACAATAGGATATTCCAAGGATAAAGTAAGATAAAGAAGAGTAAGATTTGAATTTAAATTGGACAGATTGGTAGATCCAATACATAAATTTAATAAAGATTTGTGTAATTACACTGTTCACATAAGGTAAACTCAGTATCTTATACATTGTGTGGCTTTATTCTAAATAATCAGAGCAGTCACTTTTCAAGTACAAAATGAATTGTATTAAATTAATTGTATACCTTTTCATTTGCATTTGCCAGCTGATTAGAGAAATTTGTTGCCTCCTTCTGAGTCTGTTTCAGTTCCTGTCTTAGTTCTTCATTTCGTCCTGTAAGCTGGTCAACCTGAGCTTTCAAGTGCACGCTAGCATCAAAGATTCCTTCTGAATTCTTTGACTCCATTGCCTAATGCAGTAAACATTTAATTAACAAAAGAGAGAAGTGCAGAAAAGCTTTGTTTTTTCATAATAAACCAGAGCCCTGAAGTTTAGACTACAAGAAATTAGCAAAACGCATTAAATTTTAACATTTTAAAATCTACTTATCAGTTTCCTGATGGTATATTTGCCATAAACTGTGATTTAAATGGTTAAATTTTCCTGTAAAAACACTATTTTTTTGTAAGATGTTTGAATAAAGAATTTTTCTTAAACATTTCCTGCGGGTCCCACAGAAATAAAAGACATGCAAATGAAATTTTACCTAAGCTTTATGACTGAGACAATAAATTTGCCAAAGACAAATGCTATGTAGCTGAAGATTTTTTTTAATTTTTATTGGCAATATCTTTTTGCTGTATATGCTTAATTTGCACTTTTAAAGAGGTATCACACTAATTACTCCTACTTGTAGCTAAAGAAGCATATGTACAAGGAAGGTACTAATTAATTATACAACAACCCAATAATTGAGGAGGAAAAAAAGAAGCCTATAAATCCTATAAAGCTAAATGATACTTTAGAAATCAAGCTTACATTAACTAAACGATCCAGACTAGGGATTATTAAGGCTGTTTCTCCTCCCTTCACACTAGGATCCTTCTGCATTTCCTTGATAGCTTGCAGTATTTCTTTCATTCCCTGTTCAAGTTGTTTATTCTCTTCTGATAATTCTTTTACTGTAATAAAAATTGCAAATGTGTCTAAAAGCACTGAATAAATGAGTTGAGGTTTCCTAGGACATTTCATCATAATACTTGTTGATTTGATATATAAAAAGAATGTTCATATGATATGTAGATGTAACTAATCAGGAAGTTAAAAGTAGAGCTGCTAGGAACATCCATAGAGTGTATTTTGCTGGAGAAATACTAACAAAACAATAATTAAATGCTTCATAGGAACACATTTGACTTTATTAAACCTTCCAGCATTCAACATTTCCTGCCACATTTTTATACTTCTTTAGTAGCCTGTCTGACTGACTTTCAGTACAATTACACAAGTAAATTGTATAATTATTATCATTGGGATTACTCACAGACTTAAAGCCCATATTAACACTTATTTAAGTTTTAAATCACTCACTTAAGGTTTAAACTAGCAAATATATGTATTTATACACATGCACACAAAGATATGCATTAATATAAACACAACATTTAAAAAAAAAAGTAATCAATGAGAATTCAGAGAAAATCCAATTCAGTAATTGCCATTTACATTCATTGTTTTGTAATCACTGTGTTCACGTCTGGATCAATTTACAACCATAGTTTCCACAGTTGAGAAGTATATCAGAAAAATTGTGTAATAACCTTCTATGCACACAGCAAATTCAATCATTGTAAAAGACATCAAAGTAAACTGCATTTAAAACAAAACTGTAAACACGGGCATTTGTGGTCACAATCACAAAACCAGAAGAATTAAATAAGCCAACTATCTGTAGGTACCTGGTAATATTCCCTAGTTTTAAAACAGGTTGCAACTTACATTTAGATTGACATTTGGCTATTACAGTCCTGTTCTTCTCCAAATCTCTCTCTCTCACACTTAATTCATTTGCAAGATACTCATTCTACAAAAAAAGAACAAAGAAGACTCAAAACCCGCAATTTAGCAATTTTAGTATTAGAGTTTTCATTAAGACTCTGTGGTTAAATGAAAAGAAACACTTGAAAATATTGCTAATCCATACATATTCAACAGTGAAATTACATAGTACATAAACCAAGATGAGGTGTCATATAGAAAGCAACAATCAAAGAAATAGTCTCATCTTCATAGCAACAAAATTATCAGGAAAAAATTATTAAACTATGAATAAATTTTATATAAGTATCTATCCCAATTGTTTGGGGTTTTTTTTAAACCTTGTACTACCTGCGCTGCCTGGCTTCTGCATCTTTCAAGATTTAATTCCGTATAACTATTTAGCATACTCTTGATCAACAAATCTCTGGATATTTGCTCATTCTAAAAAAATAACCAACAGTAATTTATTAGTATAGGATTCTGTCTCCATTTATATACCAAAAAAATATGTATTTCCAAGACTTATCTTCCAAAATATAAAAAACCCACACTACTACTTTTCTACTGAAAAAGTAATTAGTAGGCATTATTCACCCCACAGCTTGGCTAACATAGTATTTTAAGAGCTATCACAACAGCAAAGCACATTCCTGTAGCATGGAAAAAATGATGTATAATTGAAAAAAGCCTGATGTATACAGACTTGTACTTTCCACTGATCAATTACACAGCTCAATTGGCTCAACAGAAATGCCATCAGTTCCAAAACATTTCAGTTAAAGCTAGAAAAGACATATTTGCTTATCTTGTACATTTTAACCATGATGTTTCTCCCAGACAAAAAAATACACATATTCTAATTTTAGCAATCTAATGTTCTAGCCCCAGCCTTTTTTCAAACGTGTAGTATGCCTTCATGAAAACTGCACAATGTCCTGCCTGAATTGCAACAGCAACATAGACGGAGTCACTGGAAGAATTACACAAGGTGTATCCCATACTACACCATCTAGGGAACCAGGCATTCTTGGGCCACGCAGCAGTTGGAGCAACAGTCTGGTCCAGACCAAAAGTCTGTGAGGCTCTGAGGGACTGGCTTGATCCACGCCCCAAATGTATCTCTAGCAACCAAAGCAATGTGCTTTGCTATACAGAAAACTAACACAGCATTTCAAGCTACCAATTTAGGAAGCTACCAGTGAATAACTTTTTTATATGATTTATCATGTGAATAAAAAAAAAAACCAACTCAGCAAGCATCCTGAAATCAACCCGTCCTCTCACTGATTATAAAAAGTTTTCAAAAAACCTTTTGGGAACCTAAAATCTTTTATCATTAGAGATCATTTTAATAAACAATGGAATTTTTCATGGGAAATGTTTTTTTTTTTCTGAAAACAGATCTACATTATCTTTGTCAGTTGGCAGGGAAATGGACTCAGGAACTTCTTAGGCCTTTCCCAGAATGAAAGGCCTTTCTCATTCTAAAGGTCTAACTTTACGCCATCTGTTCTCTCTGGATGTAGGAGATGTCCTCTAGTCAAATAACATCTGTGTCCTTTAACAGAAATCTCATCTTCTGTCTTTCATACCAAAGGACTTAATCAGTCCCTACTTCACTCAACTAACGTTTGTAAATTACCATTTGTATTTCGCTGTATTTATTTAGAACATTTTTTTAAAATAATCCTCAAACTATTTTATTTAACATACAGTTGCAAGAATTGATTTGTAAGAGATACAAGGCTGTATGCACCAATAAGAAAACTGATAAGTACTTTGTTTACAGTCGTGTGCAAAGTCTTAGAATAACAATTGTTCTCTCTTCATACACATCTATGTGCATGTGCACAGGTGTTGTGAAGAATGAAAATATATGCCTACATTTTTCAATCCTATTTTTCAATGCCTACAATTTTCAAGTCAACAAATAAACTGCAAATTAATGACTTGGCACTTCTTTTTATTAGAAGAAAAAATGCCCAATTCTAATAGAACTATCCTATAGCTTTAATCAATAAAGATGAAAGTAAATGAACACATCTGTACTATTTGAATTATCTTATAAATAACTGCAATAGATATAAACATACACATACTATAAAGTTGTCTCACCTGAGATCTAAGAAGTGCTAATTCTGTCCTCAATTGCTCTATGAGATTTTCAACAGGATCTACCTGACCTGAGTGTTCTGATTGTCCATTTTCAAGTCCACTTTCCAAAGTTTTTACTTGCAACAATTCTTTTAGGCATTTCTTTCCTTCTCTGTCTTCTTGCAAGGCAGTTAAATCAGAAAACTTTACTTGCGAATACTCTTGCTTATCCTTCAATGTCATTATTTGTGTTTTGTGTGTTACTGGCTTTCCAAGAGCAGATTCACAAGAAATAAGAGAGTTTTTGCTGAGATATAGTCCTGGGCAAAAACTTTTCTGACCTGTCTGGTCTGAATTGGAAGTTATGGACGCTTGATTCTGAAAAGATGGTTTCTTTCTGTAATTTTGGTTATTTACCTCTGAGGTCTGGCACACTTGCTGACAAGCAGAAATCGAACCTGTGCAGTATGATTTTAAGTCTTTTGACATGTCTCTGCTGTCTGTATAACCTGTTATCTCTGGTGTCTGTATAAATTGTAGCTCCGGTGATACGAAAAGCTCTTTTATACTAAGAGTTTCACAATTACAGCTGTCATTAACTAGTTGCCACTCTGTCACATGTTTTGAACCTGAATGAACCAAAGTATTTCTGTTTTTTTCCAAGTGATCAGACTTCTGAAGTATGCCAGAAGTTCTTCTACGTAGATTTCCCACAGCCTTACTGTTTTCAGCTATATCTTTCTCTGACTTCAAAAGTCTAACCGGTGCTTCTCTATCTGCAAGTCTGTTTCTCCCATCCATGTTACACAAGCTGCTAGCCTATATTCACAAAAAAATATAGAAGATTCATCAGTCTTCTAAAAAACCTACAAATTTTTATTTTCTGTATTTTTAAAAGCAGTTAATAAAAGCACCTACAGAAATATTTGAACAGGTATTTACAAAATAACATTAGTTTATTTTGAAAGGGAAATACAATAAATGTTTATGAACTTGTTTTATGAACCTACCTTTGCTTTTACATCAGCAATATCATGTCTGTTCAAGAAATCCAACTTCCTCTTATTCATTCCCTTCTCTTCAGTAAAGCTATCAGTTATCTGCACATCACCAGCATCCAGTCCTAATTCCAAGTAAAGAAATAAATGTTTATGAATTTTTAATTGGTCTCCAAGAAAGGGAATATATTCCATTTAGTCTATCTGAGTGCTAGTTTTCTACCTGCAAAGTAAGGAGCTGTAAACATTTCCATTTGAGCACATTATGCTTCCCTGGGTGGCACAGAACCGAAATCTTAAGATTTTTGAAACACACACATTATATAGATCTATAGGAAATCATGGCGATATCATCCTGCATCTAAGAACTGCAAGCCAACGACATAACTCTCAGTGATGCATTACTAGCCATCACAAGTCTGTAAGACTATGGAAATACAAAACCACTCACGTCTTCCTACAGATTCAATCAGATGTATTTAGCCTTGTAATTTAAATAAATGAGTAAATACAACAAAGCTATATTAATAAGTACAGACAGCACGTTTTTGAAAGGACAGTATATAATAAAAAATATCCTACCTATTGTTGCAACTCTTCGTCCTTTCTCCTGAGCCAACTTACGAACCTGTTTTTTCAGTTCAATTCTTTCCTCTTCTAGTCTTTCAATCTGCATATTAATATTCACAGATCAGTATTTCATTTTGTTCAAATACATTTTTATTATGCAGCCATCACACAAAAATAGTATTTATCACTTGCCTCTTGCAAAAGAATATGGTTTTCAGCTCTATATTGCTGCTGCCTCAGTGTTCTGCTGTTTCTGAATTCATTTAAATCAATCATTGTCTTTGGCTCAAGACCTAAAACACAGTATATGCTGTATAATTACTCATTAAGGAGGAATATTAATGTTAGTAATCATTAGAACACAGTTCATTTAAATAAGAATATAACTAGTCAAGTAGAATTAAAAAAAAACAGTTGATAGTAGAATATCTGTAAATATTTCTATATACATACAGACATTCTATGCTCCATGTAATAACACCAGAAGCAGCATAATTTTCCTTCAGTTACTCAAAAATAAAAATGCAATAAAATGCCACCTAAAATTAACTATATATACATTTAGATTCTTCTATGTAAAAATAAGCCTGTCCAAAGTTTTCTCGGTGTTTTTCAGTCTAGCATTACAACTTCAGTATGGTATGTTTTCCAAATAACATATTATATAATTAATTAAGGAATGTACAGTCAAAGAGGAATGAAAAACAAAAAAGCACCAGAAAACCTCTTCTCCTACTTCCAAAGAAACCTGTAAGCCAAATTTAGTCATTTATGTTCAAGTTTAGTCATATGCATTCATGTAATTTGTCCTAACTAACTGAAACTACTTGCAAATTTTAGCAGAATATACAAAATTATTTCCAAGTAGTTACTTGATATAGTAAAAGATTTCCATGACATAATGTTATTTCAATTCTTATACAACAAATAATTGAAAACACAATGGATATAGCATACCTAAGCGCTCTCTAAGTTCTTCATTTTCATCAAGAAAATCATTTATTTTAAGTTCAAGTTTATTGACTTCCTTAATTAACGTTTCAATCTCATGATCTCGTATTTTGATTTGCTTTTTTAAATCTTTTATTTCAGCAACAGCCTCTTCCAAGCCATATATTC
Organism: Charadrius vociferus; assembly: GCF_000708025.1. NCBI lineage: Eukaryota > Metazoa > Chordata > Aves > Charadriiformes > Charadriidae > Charadrius > Charadrius vociferus. The sequence goes on along the minus strand of NW_009647830.1, from coordinate 5,139,535 downwards.
CCTGTAAAAACCCAAATGGGAAGTAAAAACAAAACAACCACCAGAAGACATAAGAAAGTAAATTATGAATCTGTCTTTCATCATTACACAGATAAGAAAAAATATTTTCCAACCTCTTCTGTACTATGCTTAGTGAAAAAAGTTACTGAATAAAAAGCAGATCCTACAAATCTGTCTTCTGACTACAGAGAAATCTCTGCGTGTTTGAAAATGGAGTACTCTTACTACACTGTCCTTCGAAGAATCGTATCTTGACTGTTCAATTATCGTTCAATGGCCTTCGGAAGTCCATAAGAATATGTTAAAACTGACAACTTGTACAAATTATTAAGTATGGCTAACAAATTGTATGCAGTCAGTGACCACTAAATGTTGTTATGAAAGAAAAGAATAAAAAAAAAAAACAACCAGCATCAGAAGTCATTAATTTAATTTCTAATTAAAACACAATCAATAAAAAACGGAAGGACAAAATGATTGCCTAAAAATATGATGAAATACCATCGATTCTAACAAATAGTTTACCAGTTCATAGGCTCTCATTCGTTTCAGAGTCTCAACAAGCTCTTTGTCCTTTTCTCTAGCATCTGCTTCTGCTAATTCTGCTGATTTCTCAGCCTCCTTAGTTCTCTCTTCTAACAATTTTAACTTTTCTTGCATATCCCCAATCCGATTCTGCTGAGCAAGAGATGAGTGACCTGGAAAGAAAAACCTTGATCTGTTTACAATTCAACCAAGAATTTTGTGCTATCAGCCATTAAGCAATAAAGAAACACTCCAGATGATAATGTTATAAAGAAGATCCTAAGTGTCTGCTCTTCTTACTTAAAGTAATTAGAAAAGACTACATATGAGAGCTTTTTTTTTCCTCTCTCAATCTTTTCTATTTTTTAAAATGGTCATATTACCTTTATACCATATTTACCTTTTTGGAGATCGTTTTTTAATTCCTCAATAACAAATGCATTTTGTTCCATTTCTTTGGTATACTGCTCAACTTGCTCAGTAAGCAATCTTATCTGAGCATCTCGCTCTTGTACTCCCTACATACACCAAAAAAAAAAGAAAATCCATTAAAGAATTCTTCTTTAGTGACAGGGAAGCTACCAATACAGAACACCACACAGTAAATGAAGAAATTAAAAGTAGCTAATACAACACAACTTACAGAACAAGCAACACAATAAGTACAATATACTGTACTTACAACATAGAGTTCAGATATTATCTAGAAGTTGAGTATATAAAGGCAAAGCAGGAAAAATAAAAGAAAGAGTAAAAATAGAGCATTCAAACAAATTAAAAAAGTAGCATTTTAGTATATAAATTTTAGATGGAACAGTTCTCTACGAGTTAAAGCTATGTATGATGAAAAGTTTCAGATGGCACAGGTTTCTTACAGCTTCCTTGTAAACAAAGAGTTACAAGTTCAAGATTGGGAGGACTAACAATCCATCATACATAACACCTGTATGGCAGACTGCCTTTCAGCAAGCCATACAACTTTTAAAAATTCTTATGCATTCATATAGATCCATAAGTACACACGGACTGTGAAAGCGACTTCTATTTATATCATACTATTTCTGTGCTTATATACAAATTTTAGAAATATAACAGAACACTTAATTTTATTTTTTCTGTGATGGATGAAAAAATAGGGAAAAGATAAAAAAGAGACTGGAAAAAAGCTACAGAAAGTAATTATAATGTAAAAATCTCAAGAGTTGCCAACCTTACTGTATACAAATGTTATAAAAAACAAAGGCTTGGGCTTTCTTAGAGAACAAATATAACCACATTTCACATCTAAAGGTAAAGAGCCTAGCAAAGTTACAGAGAGCTAAACATAACCCTTCAGAATGTAAATATACACTGAACCATAACAAACTCAGTCCATTTTGAGTTAGAACACGGTGCAGTAATTTGATTTAATGGTCTGCTTTAAAAATATGCTTATTTCCACGACTGTTCAAAATGTCATGCTAAGGACAGTCATCCAAAAAAGAAACCTCTAAAGCCATCTAGTCAGCTAAAAACAGATTCTGCAACTGCTTATCAAACTTATTTTCAGCTGCCTTCCTCTTCTGATCATCAGAGGCTGATTTTTACTTAAGGTTTTTTGTCTCCTGAGAAGCTATCTGTTCCTAGTTTTGGAAAGACTGCATAAATATATCTCCCCATACTGCTCAGTCTACAAGGGCCCAACGTATAACACAAATGTCATGACACATTCCTTCAAAAAACCTGAAGCAAGGCAGGAAATCACCCTGGTATGGACATCCATGATGTCTATTTCAGGATTCCTAATGGACCGTGTTATTTGTTCATTCTTTTTATGTTTTTCAAGAAAGTGAGGAAATTCAAAATCATAAAGAACTATGTAATTTTGCATGAATATGAAAATACACTTAAATTCAGCTAACTCTCACAGACTTCATAGTATGGCAACAGGTGAGGCAAAGGAACACAGAAAATTGACGAGTAGGTAAGACTGTTCCACATATAACAAATTTAGAGGAGAGAAACTAAACTATAATTCAAAAAAATTAAATTATGGATGCTTAGATGTTAAAGCAACCACTCTACTAATAGTTAGAAAAGAGAAATATGAAAGTAACAGAACCAGCTACCAAAAGCTCAGTTCATACATACAGCAGGAGAAGTTTTGTTCATTGTCTATTAAGATAATTTTGTAGTGGAATGAATCAACCTGTCTCATAATTCTGAAACATAAGTAACACATTTTTCGGTATTTGCAAACTATGAAAGACTAAATAATTATTTGGTTACTAGCACACTTAGTGAATGGTAATTTCTACATGTGTAATTTCTTACATAGACTGTACCTGCTGAAGGGCCACTATGCTGTTTCTGTCTACATCAAGTTGGGCCATTTTCATTTTCTCTTTCAAGTTAAACAACATTTGCTGATACTCTAGAAGTTCATCATCTTTCGAAGCTAAGATTTTCTGAAAAGAAGATAAAATACCATCAGAACATTTGAAATAAATTCCTAAATTCCTAAAAATAATTTAAGAAGTATTAATAAGTACCTTCCATTCTTCTACTTTTGCATTTACAGCTGCCATGAGTGGATCGTCTTCCTCATTCTTTGCTTTCAGCTGGTCTGAAAGCTCCTGAACCTAGAAATGCCATTTGGATGAACACTGTATCACAAAAACTTTTTGCTTAACCAACGTATATGTACAAACACAGTACATCAAGCACATACAATTGAACAGATTAGCATTACAGCAGCAAGGGAAGATCATCACTCTTAAGAAGAGCGTATTGCTAACATTTTGTACAAAAAAAATTTGTGATCTGCAATCAAGTTTTAAAATCGGCATCAAATTTAAAGATCACACTACTTTTAGAGACTGATATTTCAGTAGAGTGTGTGTTTTTAACTGGATATGTTGAATGTTTTTTAATTTAAGCTAAAATGTGTCATTTAATAAGTAATTTATTACTTGAAATTTGTATTGTTCTTTCTCTTTTCTTAACTGATCCATAATAATATCAGATTGTTGCACAATTCGTTTCATTTTGTTATATTCGTCAGTCATTTTTTCCATTTCTTGCACTGATTCCTCAAGGTTCTTCCTCATTTCTTGGTTTTGAATGTCTAACTTCTCATTAGTTTCAGTCAAATTCTGCAAAATTACAGAGAAAGCTGCTGTTAAAAAGTGCATGTCTTAATACCTGAATAATCAGTAATCGATAGCCACCTTAATTGTAAGATTTGAAAGTATATATTAGCACAGAAGTACTTCACCTCTAGATCATAAATTTCAACTAATCCTAACAGCAAATAAAAGACACATTTTACATTGCCAGTAACTTCATTATCCCTGCTAGATTCACAGATGCAGACTATATGCATCAAAGACCCCAGCTGTGTTACAAATTCCCTTAATCCACATGACTTGATCTGTAAATGGGCATAACTTTGTGAAAAACGCTATTGTCAGTAGCAGTATCTAATAAAGACTCAATAATATGCATAGATTTTACCTGAATTTCATCCAAATACTGGACAAGCTCGAAGTTCTTTCTGGACAACTGTGATCTGTAATCAGAATCCTCTCCTCTTCGTAATAAAATTGTTTCTTTTTGAGAATCTATTTGCTTCTGATAGTCAACTACATCCTGACGCAATTGTTCATTCTGCACAGAAAGCAATCCAAACATGTCTATTTTGAAGAGTTGAAGACAACTTTTCTAGCAAGCTAACACAAAGAGCTAAGACAGTCAAAACCCATCCAAATTCCTACAGTCTGCTTTTAAAAAACTTAGAGGCCTCACCTTTTTCTTTATGCGTTTTTTCTTCGGATTAAAAAGGAGAGAACAAGACCAAGAGAATAAAGCATGAAAAATATTAGAAATTATCTTTGCTTTAGGAAGACTAAATAGGAATCAACATAAAGACAAAATAAAATAGACTCTTCTTTATACCTGTGCACGCACGTACATACATACACACACATACATAAAAGGGCATTTTGAGGAATGATTCCTAAGGTTTCACCCCTATTTTATTCTCTTAGAGGTCAAGATTACAGGTATTAAATGCTATAAAACATGCTTTTTTTTTTCTAAAAACAGCTAGAAAAAAATATTTTAAGAGAATGATTAAAAAAAGTTCTAGTAACAAAGAATGTTAACTCTATCTTTGCATTTATTGTTATATTAACTTTTGCCTTTTTATAACTTTATTTTGAGCAACAAGACAATCTTAGCAAAAGCAGCAAGTATAAACCAAATCGTGTCTAATATCCATCAAATCTATGTGCCAAGAGTATTTAAGAAAATTACTAAAAAGTAAAAACACAAAGACAAAGACAAAATTAATGGCCTATGTAAATTCAAATGTAGATACCTCCTCACCTCAATTAACTAAGTTTCATTGGAACAGATGTACTATGTATTTGCTAACTGTGATTAAAATTCCACATTCTCCTTGTACCAGTAACCAGGAAATGTTCTAAACCAGTGTCGTGGTTTCAGCTGGGATACAGTTAACCTTTTTACTAGCAGCTGGGATAGTGCTATGTCAGCCCTGTGGAAGAGACTCATGCTGAAGCAGTTCATGAACTGTCTCCCGCAGGTGGGACCCCACACTGGAGCAGGGGAAGAGCATGAGGAGTCCTCCCTCTGAGGAGGAAGGAGTGGCAGAAACAACATGTGATGAACTGACTACAATCCCCATTCCCAGGCCCCCTGCACTGCTCGGGGGGAGGAGGTAGTGAAATCAGGAGTAAAGTTACACCCAGGATTTGAGTTGTATGTTATGGGAACTACTATAGCAGAAACCCCTTGTTGCTAGCCAGGCTAGGAGAAAGGGGAGAAGTTCATTGCAATGTAAAACCAAATAACCTGGCCCAAAGGGACCAGGGGTGGAGACTGTAACGAATGTAACTTTAAATTATTGTAACCCATTATTGGAGTTGCATGTTATAGGAATTGCTATAGCAGGCATCACCTGAACCAATGGAGAACAAGCCTTACATGAAGCAGTGCAAACGTAGCAGTGACCCAACCTGAGGTGTCTTTGGTGCCCAGTAACTCCACACAACACACCACCTCTCCTGTCCTGGGGGACCACCGTGGCAGATGGAGCCCAGGGTTGGGGACTGGATGAGCTTAATGGACATTTTAGGGACATTTGTGGGCATTTATGGACATTTTACAGACACTTCACAGGGGTGGTCAACTGACTAAAGGAATGATATATATGTACGATATCAAATGATGGGAAGTTAGGCATGGTTAATGAGGATGTATTGGATAGTGTGGGACCTGAGTACGATGTAAATAGTATGGAATAAGAGGTGGAGAACATCATGGTTTCAGTTGGGATATAGATAACTTCCTTACTAGCAGCTGGTATAGTGTTGGTAAAAAAACATGTTTTTAGTTCTTGCTAAGCAGTCAAGGCCTTTTACAAAGCTGGTCCTAGCTGCCAGCTGGGGTCAAACCACAACAAACAGAATTAAACATCATGCCACACCAAAGATTATAAATACAGAAAGCTAACAATGTATAAATACAGTAAATCAGCAATAATTCTTTACTAACCTCTCTCCTTAATTTGATGTTTTCATTTTCGGCATCTTCATTTCGAAGAGCAAGCTAGAACAAGACAGAAAACCTTTACATGTATCACTAACGCCACAAACTATGAAAACCAAGAACACCAGAAACAAAACAGAAAATGAATGCACAGGGGTCCTATTTTTTTTTAATTTCAGAGGATCTTTTCAGAATATGAACTTTTCAAAAACTGTGCCAGAACAGCTTTTAGAGATGTCAAGCTGAAGTCCTTCTTACCTGTTCGTTCACTTTCTTCTCTTTTTCCAGTTCTTTTTCTGTATCTGTTAACTGTCTCTCTTTTTGTTCTAATTGTTTTTCCAGTTGGCGGATCTCATCGCGCAAAAAACGAGTATCACGACCCCCAGCAGATCTTTGTGCCATCTTAAGAGCAATAAAATAACATTATAAATATATTACAGTTCTTCAAAATAGAAAGAACTAAAAAACCAAAAAGAAGCAGATGCTAAAACTAATGTTCCTAATGTTCAGGAAAAGCAACAGGAAGGGCTCACTAGATTCTTTCAACAAAATCCAGAAATCTCTAAAAGTAAATGAGATTCATTAATGTATAAAAAAATCCATTGTACATACAGCTCTTTGCAAACCTGAGGCTGGTGAATATTCAAAAGCCGATAAAAAGTATTGTCTAAAATGGGCTATTACATCTCTTCACTAGAGTAAAACACAAGCCTAAGAAACCTCATTTAAAAAAAAAAAAACAACCACCAAACAGCACTCTATAAACTAACAAATTTTTAAAACATACCTCTAGTTCGTTTTGAAGTTTCATCACCTTTGTTTTAAACTGATTTTCTGTTAAAATAGACCAGATACAATGAATTACCCAACAAGGTAAGAAGTACATAAAACAACAATCTTAGTCTTGCAGTAGTTGCCTTCACTAAAGCAACTGACTCCAGAGCAGTTGACATTTTATTCAGATCCCTAAACTTAAAAAAACCCAACCAAACAAAATAGCATGAAAAGGCTCGCTTACCACATTTGGCTTGCTCTTCCCCAGCTTTTTCAACTTCTTCTAGCGCCAGCTCCACCTCTTGAGCTTTCATCTGGGAAAAAAAGCATAGTAAACAAAGAAATATCTACTACCAGTGTAAATTAGTATTTTGTTCCATAGACCTCATGTTTAAAATGACAAAAACATTTACAAAAGAACACTGATTTTCTTTCTTTAACAAATTAAACTATTCCCATTTTTCCCCATGCTGAAATTAAGAAGTTCAGACTGTTGAAATATCTTTTTTAGTAATTTATTCTACAGGTCTATCTAAACATTCAAAAACATAGTGCTGAGAACTAACAACAGTAGAAAAAGCCTCTCTAAAGCCAACGTGTAACCTAAACTGTTGTTATTTCTTGCTTTCAGTATATTAATGACTAAATACAAGAAAGTATGATAGATTTATAGGATCAGTTTCAGGATGGCAGTGTTTCTTCATTCATGGGGATGTTTTAATTTACTCTAACCCACCAATCTACCACAAAAACTTTTATTAAAGTTAAAATCATTACCAATAACTTAAAACATCTAACCAATTTTTGACATAATTGTTTGAATTTTCCATCTCTAAAACTAAAGTTCCTTAACTATATAATTATGTTAGTCCTATTCACATTACTTCCCACTGCTAAATGCCATAATCCCAACAGTTACAAGCAGATGTATATAAATGCTCTTAGAAGTAACCAGTGTGTTCAACACAGGGAAAAAAAAAAAAAAAAGAAGAGAGCAATGATGCTTTAATTTAAACAAAAAATTTAAAAAATGCACCTGCAGAATTGTAGAAAGTGAGGATTAATACAAACCTTCATTAGTGACTGAGTAATTTTAAAAAGGTGTATCAGTTGTTCCGGAGTTTCAGTTTTTAAATCTTTCCCATCAACCTAAGGAAAGAGACAACAGTGTTTTTATACAAATATCAATGAAATCCACAAAATAAATAATTTATCTATGTGAAGGACCAGAGACTGTTCAGAGACGAATGCATAACAAAACCCTCATGTTCTGTTTTCCCCTGGAGTACCTTGGACACAGTCTCCAGCAATCTGTCCGCTAGCTCCTCTTGACGAGGCAGAGCATCTGGATCAACTTTCATAAGCTTCTTCCAATCTAAAATGGGTGCCATATTGAATTTATGATTCTTCCTGGAACGAAAATTAAAATAACAATTATCAGGCATTAGCAATGCAAATCAATTCTATGTCAAATGATTTAAAGGGGGCTGACCACTGAACCACACAAGGTGATGCTAATAACTGTCCTGATTTTGTAACACTCATTTAACATTGTGTTCTCGTTTGGCCTACTGCAAACAAGGAGACCATAGTAAAACCATTTTTTCCTTTAAGTTAAAAATTAGACCATGCATACTCAAGGAAGTTGTGACATTAACAGTGAAGATTAGGACAAATGTGAAACCTCTGTTTTAACTTTAATACCCTTCTTTTCTTCTCCACCTCTCAATGTGGTATTTTTAAGTTAACGAACAAACACAACTGGATGCCCTTTGAACCAGCCCTGTAGCATAAATATCTCCTTATAGTAAAAAAATCATTATTTCTAATATTTAAGACACAACCAACACCTGCTCTAGTTTGATACTATGAGAATCCATTTCTTGACATTAATTTCCAAGATATTAAACTCTTGTACTAAATACCCTTTCCTTTTGATTACAATGCTCGCATTGAGAAAGGACAATAAACAACCTGGAAACTGAAAAAATCTAATCAGAAAGTGGTGCAAAGTTTTGTTCTACTGCATACCTCCTGGTTGCTGTGGGCCACAGTGACTTCTCATATACCTGAAAGTCAATGCAGTATCTGAAAAACGCAGAAGAGATTGGAAATCTTGGATTAGCCTGTTCTCTAGAGCTGTCTCTAGCCTTTGTTATCAATTAAAAAATTAGATTCCGACAAGGTTAAAACAGACCACTTTTTAATCTACTTACTGCCTTAAATTATGAATATGGCATAAATGGTTAAGAAAATTTAGAAAGAAATAAAACTAACTAGAATATTAAATTCATTATTATTCACAAAACTAATGACACAGCAGGGATATATATTTTATAGACAAAAAATAATCAAGCTCAATCAATAACTGCAACAATGCTCTATGCTGAGCATGATATTTTGAGATCTGTTCCATCACACATCCTCTTCATCATTCAGCAGTTTAAAGGGTCAGCCACTGAAACTTCCTTCCTTAATGAAAGGCTGAATTGGTATTACTTTCCCCAAAAATATGCCTAAGCAGTCTGAAAGAAGAGCTATAAGACTTTGAAACCTTTCCTCATCTTTTTTGAACACATAAACTGCTTAAGTGCTCCCCTATATTTACCATTTCTTCAGTGTTTGCTAAATGTTTTAGAAAAACACATGAATAATACATGTGATAATAATACATAACACATGAAAAACACATGAAAAATACATGTTTTAGAAAAAGCACAACCTAAGCATATTGTATGTACTATGGTATGTACATACTTAAGGACAGTAAGAGAGAACTTTTTTAACTGAAGAGTTTTTCATTACAAAATTTAGCTCATCCCTTCCCCTCAACTAGAACCTGTGCTTTTAGTTGACAGATGATCTGTATGGTGAGACACCGAAAGCATCGCTCTACAAAAAGTGTGAAATAGATGTGCATCTGACATTAGTTATCACGAGATTTTCTTGACTTGCTAAAGGAATCAAACATACTATCCTGGTTTGAGGTAAAACAGGACCAATTTCATTCAGTAACTTTACTTTTTAGCTGGGCGTCTTCTAACTACTGAAATTAACAGCATATTGTGCAGAAACTGTTTGTTCTCAAGAGTCGTAAGAGCTATGTTTATAGCTGATGCCCAGGCATGGTATGCAGAGAGGCTCTGGCTTATACTTATTGCTATAACACCCAAGGACAGCTGACTTGGTTATTTGCACTGTTGGAGCGTTGGAAGTGGGAAAGCATAGAGGGGTCCCACCTGTGGGGAGGAGCGGACAGGACAGGTGACCTAAAACTGACCAACGGGGTATTCCATCCCATCTGCCTCATGCTCAGTATAAAAGCTGAGGGATCAAAGGGTCAGCCCTTTTTCTTCAATGGCCAGCATCCGAGGAGGACTCTGTCTTTTTGTCTGCCTTTGATGCGGATCCTGAATCCAGATCCATAATCTAGTTCCCGTCCATCACTGAGTCCATTCCGGGACCTTCCCAGTGCCAGCCAGTGACATAACTGTCATCCTGGGAGCTTGATATGGATCTGTATATATTTCATGATTTCATTTTAATATTTCATTAAAGTAGTTTAGTTCCTTCTAAACCCATAAGTCTCTTTCTCTCCTGCCTCTCTTTCAGGTAGGGGAGAGCCCCGTGGCCAATTCAGCCCAAACCACGACACATACATAAAAAAGCCAGATGTTACAAAGTTCAGCATGGACAGATAGAAAAGGAGGTCTGGTGGGCATGTTCGAGCACCACCAGAGCAATAATGTCCTCTGCTGCCTACAGGAAAAGCACTTAAAGAGGCAGCTAAGCTACCATGCAGGTACCTTATCACCACCGTGAAATTAAGCACCAGTAGGAACAGCTGTTCTTAGCTGTGTACAATGTGCAGCACAAAGTCACCTATACTTGAGCAAGACTGAATACCAAGAAGCAGCATAGTTACGCGGGAGATGTGCTCTGCTAACTCTGTATTAGTTTACCAGGACTAAGCCAGCTTAGGCTACTCCTGATTTTCAAATTTCATTACCCAGACTAGCTCTCATCTACGAGCTCTACAAAGCACCAGATCTTAACCACAAAGCCACGACCAAAATGGGATCTTGCGCAGGGTTCCTATTGTCTTCTAATTCGTATATCCCAGCCCCGGGGAACGATACAGTGACAGACCGCGATCCCTCCCGGATGCTGCTGAGAGACAATTTTGCCTCTATTTGGTCTGACTCAGCTGAATTAACAAAGTGCCTTATTTCGCATCCACCTTCACCCCGGGGCACGGCTGAGCCATCAGTCCGCAGCAGACCCAGGGGGCCGTAACCTTCTGCGGGAACCGGCACCGCGACGATGCCTGCGCCCGGCCCCGCGGCTCCGCACGGCCACCGCCG
>NW_009647830.1:5119766-5127584 GCF_000708025.1 Charadrius vociferus | reverse complement strand
CTTCCGCGCTGCCTGAGCGGGGCACGGCCCCGCTCCTTTCCTCAGGCTTGTTCGCGGCGGCCGCTTGCCCGGCGGCCCTCTGTGTGTGTTGTCCCCGGCTCCCCCTCACCCTCCCGGGCCTTACCGTTCCTGCCTCATCCCAGGGCTGCGGGCAGGTCGCTTTTTCCCGTACGACCGGCCGACTGGAGGGCTGCAGCACTGGCCGGACATGCGTGTGCTTTACGTGTAAATATTCGGGGGCCGGAAGATATCTTGCAGAGCGGTACAGGGAGAGATCACATCTGTAAGCTACTCTGATCCATTGGGTAGTGGTGGCCAGCCAGGAAATCTGCGCGTTGGTGGTAGTCTGATGGCCCAAAAATTTTGGGATCTTGTGTTTTAGCTGCGCGGGTGTGAACACATCTTTTCAAATAAAAAAAGGAAAACCAGCAACCATTTGAGGTGTGGGTATATCCTTATATTCACTCAACAGCTGTGGAGAGCTGAAGAGGATTTTTTTTTTTTTTCATAACGCAAAGAGAAAGGTGATCATAATGTCATCCTTGGACTTTTGCCTTCTTCTGGATTATTCATTGTTTTCTTTTTCTTTGCTGTCTCTTGATTAGTGTTGATATTTAATGAAGGCTGAGAAGATGCAAGATTCTTGGCACTCCTTATAGTTATGTAACTTGTTCCAGTCATGGCATAACTCATAATTCTTGATTTAAAGTAAAGACTTTTATACCTCAGCCAGAGATTGGTTAATTACAGCTCTACATTGGGCAAGAAAAGCAAACTCTGTAGTTAGGAAAATGAAAGGGACGAGATTATATTTCATGAATGGGAAATGTTATTAAAAGTAAAATTTATTATGGTTAAGTGTAAAACAATGATTTCTTATCAGGAGGGAATTTAGAGGTGGAACAAGTGGTCCACAGAATAGTGCTGCCTTGCTACAAGATGAGCTTTCAGGAAATTGATCCCCTTGTGATATAGAAAATAGAATAATCCGTTGATCTTAGGATGCTTCTGAATAGGAATTTTTTTTTTTTAATCCTTTTTCTCAGATTAACAAGCTTTTAAGGCCAGTATAGCTATTTAACGTGCCTCAGCATTTTCTGAGTGTTGTTCTCTTGCAGAATCAATAGAAAATATGCCATTACATATATTGGTAGTGAAACCACATTTAGGTTATAATTGTGTAGTGCAGCTAGTAAAGAAGATTGATGCAGAACTAAAAGGGATTTTGATGTGGGCATGAAAACTTCCAAAAGTGAAAAAAGAGTGATGAGAATGGAAGTATTAACCTCACACAAAATGAGAGTTTAAAATACAGAATGGTTTAGAGTGAGTGAGTTAGTTTTTCTTTTGTTCTTTGTCACATTGACAAATTTTCTGTAAGTGGATCTTCTTTTAGTGGGAATATATGCTTGTACTTCTGGAGCCAAAGAGTGTTTTAGCTCCATAGTGCACAGCTTGACCTACCCTGATAGAAGAGTTGGGCATCTGTGTTAAACCACAGTTTTGATAACAGTATCCCATTTCAAAGACCTAATGCAAAAACTGCAATATGAAAGATCTAATGGAATGTTATTAAAAATACCGCAAGAAGCCATATACAGACCAAGCATACTAAATAAGGACATGTGTAGCAGAGTCTAAAGGCTGTCCTTTTAGCTAATACCACCCATGTAGCTTTTGTTTATTTTTGGAGTTAACAAACATGCAGTTTCTGCAGTTGTATTTCTAGAACATTGAGAATATTGGTAAGTATGATTTTTGAGACACTATTTTTGCATCAGTGTCCTATGAGGAAACAAATCATGTGTTATGTAGTTATAAGTACAATAGGTATTATATTTATATTATAAATATATTTATATTATAAATATAAGAGGTATTATTTTGTTACTGTTTGAATGTAGCAAAAAAAACCCAACCACCCAACAAACCCTTTCCTAGAGGTTTAACTTTGAAGTGTGAGATCTTGTTAATCATTTTAAGCTATAAAATACAAACAATACCTATGTGCCTTGTATTTCAACTGACTGTTGCACCAGTTGCATTGACTAAATGGAAGCTAAACCACCAGCTAAACCAGTATCTTCATCTCACCTATTTTTAAATTGTTTTATGTATTGATTCTTGTTTGTACCAGAGTACCCTAAAGTTTTCTGAGTGTTAGTTCAGCTGCTTGGTTGCCAGCAAGCTCTTCAGTCTTCCCCCTGGGAAATCTTTCCTCTGGCCTGCAACACACGTTCTGACTCCATGTCAGAGCTGCCGTTCCTCATCTAGTTGGTCCTTCAGAACCGTATGAAGAGAAGGTTGAGGGCTGTTGCCTTGCTGGGGAATGACGAGTACTTCAGATTAGTCCCATTTTTCTCGATCCTGTAGTATTTGCAGAGGAAGGTTGCCACAATAACACTTTGCTTGTTATGTTTATTTCGCTCTAGGATCTCAGCAAGATGAAAGGGGAATCCAGGCATGTTTTGCATTCATCTTCCTTCTGTCTTCCCAAATACTGCTTGCCTTCTCCAATATGAGATTCAAGCCCAATCATTTAAATCTCAGCTGTACATCTTAAGTTGTTTCATACTGAAAGTAACATTGGAGTAACAATTAGAGTAACATTTTTAAGAGAAGATAAATTTAAAGGCTGAGTTGGAACGGGACAACAGAAACAAAATTATGATCTCTTCTTGTCATTAGACACTCGTATCAAGTCAGCAGAAAGAATGTTCAATTTAGCAAAAAAAAAAAATACAGAAAGGGTACCAATTAGGCAAGACAAATTAGGACATTAGCAGAGCCTCAGAAGCTAAATTAAAATGCCATTTTTAAATGACTATACTACTGGGTTTGGTAACCCATTGCATATATTTCTGCTGATATTCATCAGTTCAGCCACCAGCTCTTAGATGAACTTGTTTTTTACCTGTTTACAAATAAAAATAAACCTAAGAGTGGTTTTAACAGTTATTTGTTTCCTTCCACCTTTGATAAATTGACAGTTTGCTGTGTGAACTGTATGTTTTAAACAGTTCAGGACCTCAATGGTTTTCTAAGTATGTGTCTCTAGAGTAAATGAGGTGCGTGACTATTTTTGGCAGCGCCTTTGTGTATGTCAGTCTCTTTGCTGGCTTTAGAACTCCAAACAGAAAGCAGGAAGCCCACATTTTATGATTAGATAAGTGTATAAATGCTCATTATTTCGTTTTCAAAGCTTTTCAGGAAACTGACTGATCCGTATGCAGATTGCCTGTTTTTTTATTTCCAGCAGCCTAATTAATGTAACACAAAATTTAGTTCCTTGAGATTTACATAATACTTATGCTTCACATTGCACGCACAAAGTGCTGTTTATCAAAGTGACTCTGCAGAGTTGAGCACTTGCCTCGCTGATGCTTAGATCATCATTTCCAGAGAACAGTTGCAGCTTGATTGTTGTTAAAAATGCTAACATCTTAGTATGACTGAAAAGTGTCAGGTGTATTTTCAATATCTATGAATATTTAATAAAGTGTGAATTAAAATGTTCTCCAAATACAAGATTTTTACAAAAATCCCAATCTTTAGGTTGTAGTAACTTATGTTCTGTTATGTATAGCAATAAGGTGAAATTTTAAAAAAAGTTTTCTGACAGCTTGAACTGACTTTCAAAATACTGTATCAAAATCTGCAAATATCAATAATATGTCAATTATGCTGGGTATTTTCAGGAGTAGTAAGAGCTTTCGTACAAAAACTGGAACAGGTTGAAACTTTTTAATTATGGCATCTGTTTGAGATAAATTTTAATGATCATGTTTGTTCCTGTCAGTTTCTGCGGAAATTCTGAGCAGGATTAGGTGGATCGTACAAGCTTTTTCCCATACAGAAGTCCCATGGTTTTCAAATTCTCTATTACTGCCACTGCCCATGTCTTTTTTCCTAAAGAAGAAAAAAGTGACTTGCATAGGACATTTTCTTTGAAGTAGGATTGATTGGAACAGAAGTTGTTATTAATGCCCTTCAGGGTGCAAAATTGCTGTTACCCAGTAGAACTAAAAATTTAAATGTATGATTATGTTTCTAAAGTTAGATAGTAAGATGTGTCTAATCAACACTTCTGTATTTGATCCTGCAAGGACCTGTACGTAAGGTGGCAGATAGCATGTTTATTGGTGGTAGTTAATTATGGAGTGCTAAATAGCTATTGCATATTTAGGGTTGCAGCTGTTTGCCTGCCTAAATGCATACTTCCTAATTTTTCGTAAATTCATATGGGCAGAAAATGGCTTCCACACACCCAAATCTCCCAATTGAGGATACTCTTAGAATGCAGGTCCTGAGGGAACTGGCGGATGAAGTTGCCAAGCTACTATCCATCATATTTGAGAAGTTATGTCAGTCTGGTGAAGTTCCCACTGACTGTAAAAGGGGAAACATAACGCCCATTTTTAAAAAGGTAAAAAAGAAGAGCCAGGGGATTACAGGCCAGTTGGTCTCACCTCTGTGCCTAGCAGGATCATGGAGCAGATCCTCCTGGAAACTCTGCGAAGGCACATGAAAAATAAGGAGGTGATTGGTGACAATTAACATGGCTTCATTAAGGGAAAACCATGCCTAACAAATTTGGTGGCCTTCTACAATGGCATTACAGAGTTGGTGGATAAGGGAAGAGCAACTTACATCATCTACCTGGACTTGTGCAAAGCATTTGACGCTGTCCTGCGTGACATTCTTGTCTCTAAATTGGAGAGACATGGATTTGACCAATGGACCACTTGATGGATAAGGAACTGGCTGGACCATCACGCTCAAGACTTGCAGTCAATGACTTGATGTCCAAGTGGGAGCAGTGACAAGTGGTGTTGCTCAGGGGTTGGTATGGAGCCCAGTGCTTTGGTGGTGACATGGATGCTGGGATTGAGTGTACCCTCAGCAAGTTTGCTGACGACACCAAGCTGTGTGGAGCATTTGTCACGCTGGAGGGAAGGGATGCTATCCAGTTGGGCCTGTGCAAATCTCATGAAGTTCAGCAAGGCCAAGTGCAAGGTCCTGTATGTGGGTCGGGGCAATCCCAAGCACAAACACAGGCTGGGCAGAGAATGGATTGAGAGCAGCCCTGAGGAGAAGGACTTGGGTGTGTTGGTGGGTGAGAAGCTCAACATAACCTGCAGCGTTAGCAGCCCGGAAGGCCAACTGTATTCTGGGCTGCGTCAAAAGAAGCAGGGCCAGACAGTGGAGGGAGGTGATTCTTCCCCTCTACTCTGCTCTAGTGAGACCCCACCTGGAGTACTGCATCCAGCTCTGGAGTCTGCAACATAAGAAGGACATGGATCTGTTGGAGTGAGTCCAGAGGAGGGCCATGAAGATGATCAGAGGGCTGGAGCACCTCTCCTATGAAGACAGGCTGAGATAGTTGGGGTTGTTCAGCTTGGAGAAGAGAAGGCTCTGGGGAGACCTTATAGCAGCTTTCCAATATCAGAAGGTGGCCCACAAGAAAGCTGGAGAGGGACTTTTTACAAGGACATGTAGTGATAGGATGAGGGCTAATGGCTTCAAACTGGAAGAAAGTAGATTTAGAGTAGATGTCAGGAAGAAATTTTTCACTGAGGGTGGTGAGGCACTGGAACAGGTTGCCCAGGGAAGCTGTGGATGCCCCATCCCTGGAAGTGTTCAAGGCCAGGTTAGATGGGTCTTTGAGCAACCTGGTCTAGCATGAGGTGTCCTTGCCTACAGCAGGGGGGTTGGAACTAGATGATCTTTGAGGTCCTTTCCAATCTAAACCATTTTGTGATTCTGTGATCATTGTGCGTTTTTTGTGTTCAATTTTTTGTGCAGACTACTATATTTTGTGGTATGTGGTGCTAAACCATCTGTAGTGTTATGGGTTTGGTAGTGATTGTAGAGAAATATTTTGTTTTCCTACTTTTAGGAAAGTTTTTTGGTGTTTTGGGGGGTATTTTGTTTGTTTTTTATGTCTTACACTTGTCTGTAATTCTTCTCGAAGGAGAAAACTGGATGAAGTGGTAGAGGCTTGTCAAGAAGGTGGGAGTGGAAAATGTACCTTACAAGCCAAGCTTGCTTGAGATCTCTGGTTCTTGTCTGTCCTTTCCACTTAATGTCTCTGTACACTCATAACAACAGTGCGCTGCAAAATGCAGATTTCTGTGCCAAACAGCTTGAGAAAATTCAGATAACGGTCAGGTGTTTTGCACAGCTTGGGCATTCTGTTTTTCCACAATTGTCTTACATGATAGTGCAGTTTCTGTCTTACAAGGTTTATCTTGATGCTTATTGTTTTCAGTTGTATATTCTTCATGACATGTTTTAATTCACAACAATATCTGACCATCCAACAGAAATCTTGGCAATAAAGTATATGTCTGTCCCAATTTCTTCCAGTCAAATGGGGGCTCTGTGGCTATACCATAGATCATGAACAGTCATGCAGCTCAAGGGTTGGTTAAGGTATCTGATGGGATGTCTTACAAGCTGTGAAAGTAGCAAGTAGGTGAGATGAAAAAATAACTTGAGGGCCAGTCAATCTGTTTACGCGTGTTGGAGCAGTCAGTGATGTGGTCCTCCATCACAGCAAGTCTGTGTTAACAAACAAGTTGTTAGTCCAGCCCTGGTAGTGGTGAAGTACTGGCACTTGCAAGACCATGCTTGGGTTGATAGCAAGTTTCAAATTTCAAAATGTCTATTGGGCAAGAAGGGGAATATATGCACTCACTTGAGGAGCACAGTTATACCAAGGCTTCAGCAGCCTCTTGCACATCTGTGATCTATGAGGTTCTCGGTCTTGCAGCCATATATAGCTGCTTACTTTCCAACATCAAACTGGTAACAAATTAGTTGGTGTGAAGAGTGCTGGCTCCCAAATGGCAATTACTGTTTTCCACTGAGATTAATGGGAGACATACTTTTGCTTTGCTTACCTATTACAGATGAGCTTTTATAAGCCTCCCTCTGTTTTAGTCTTGCATTCTCAACACGGTGATGATCATTCCAGGTTTAAAGCTTGGAGTTTGGTGGTGGACCCAGCTGTAGTAGCAGATAGGAAGTAATAGTTCTGATGGTGAGCCTTCCTCAAAATCTGTGTTATGCAAACATAAAGGACTGTAAAAACATCTTTTCCATGTTTGTGCTGTAATTCAGCAAGAACATGAAACTACCTTGTAATCAGACCAGGTGGAAAAAGTAATTTTACTTACTTTATGTATCTTTACAGTATATTTCAGGAAAATAGGACCTTAGAATGCCAGAATGCAAGTCAGAAGTAGTAAAGTACCTGTGCTACTGTTTTGTGTGATCTAAAGATTGCACATGACCTTGCATTTCCCTTTTTTCTCTTTGTGCTTGCCCTGGAAGCAGATTTCTGGAAAATGGGGCTCTTCCAGATTTCCATTATATCCGTCTGTTGCCAAGACCTCCTGGTGCTTTTGCACACAACAAAACTTTGAGAGGGATACGGTGTGATGCATTTGAGGTTACCAAGCTTGGCAGAGTTCAAGCAGCGTGTTGCATGACTTGCTAAAACCAGAACGATGTGTTTTGTTGCATATGTTCATTTCTTACAGTAAACTTAGTAAGCTGTTCAGAGTTGCCTGGAGTGTCTGGCTCAACTACTTAACTTGAAAGACCAAATTATAGCCATGTATTTGCAATCATATCTGTGATTGAAATGTACATGTAAAGAAGCGGGCAAATTGCAAGTTAAAAAATTGTGATATTAAAAGTGAGTTTTTTTCTGGAGTTCTCAAACAGGTTTCACTGATAGTGGGCTAGCCACTTAAACCTGACTGTGGATGTAGCTAAAATCTTAATTTCTTTATGCCTAAGAGTTCCATT
>NW_009647830.1:5108920-5119729 GCF_000708025.1 Charadrius vociferus | reverse complement strand
TTAAATGTAGCTCTGTCAGGGAACAGCATAGTCAGCAGTGGTATAAAATTATAGTTCTGGGTGGAAGAAATAATAGAAATTCAGAGCAAAAAGAAAAGCTTGTGAAAACATCAGAATGGCCGAGGATTAAGGAATAAGTAAAAAGGCCATCTTGACATATATCCTGTGCAGGACACAAAAGTAAAAAGCAACAAAATGTAGTTGAGGATCTAGCAGTTAAGGCTGGTTAAGCTTTTCCTTTCAATAGGAAGGAGTCTATACTTAAGAATCTATCCTTTTTTTTTTCCTATTTGGGTAGCAGTAACTGTGTCTGAAATATGGTTGCTAGAGAATTACCTGAGAGTTACTTGTTGATAACGCAAAGCAGTATCTGCAAGGGCTTGCTGCTTCAACCAATACATTAAACCTATATTGTTAATAAAGGAAGTTTCAAGTCACCAAAAACCTACTCATCTTGTGATGCTTTTTCTTAAAGGGCGTATTTAAATAAACCTTACAGTTGGTTCTGTGAGGCAATATTATCTTGTCTCATTAATTCTTGGAACACAGTATTTAAAAAAAATGTTGGCTTGTATGTTGGAAAATCATTACATGTTTGTTGTAGGTCCTTTTCAGATGTCACTGCTTTCAATTAGGACCAGTAAACTTCAGTAAGTAGAAAGTACACTGTTCAGAAGCTGTTGCAAACAAGGAATTTCAAACTTTTTCTAGCAGGGTGAGAAACAGCAGTTTCTTCTCCACATTCTTTGGGGAGGGCGACACTAAAAAACTTTGAGTTGAAGTTCAAAAGTGGGCTGTCTTTTCATGTGTTCCTGCAGTATGCTTTGTTTTTTGTTTTTTAATAAGATTTCTATGGCTGTCAAAAAGACCATAAATATGTTCAGACTTAGTCTTATCTAAGTCTTGGCTAGTCAGTTTTAAAGTATTCTGATCCAGCCTGTCAAAAAAGTGTAGCAGCATCCTTTAATGTTTAACATTGGTTTTTTTTCTTTTTTCTTTCATTACAAAGGTGGTTGCAGCTTTGAAAAAAAGACTTTTTCTTGGTTGAAGTAAGACCAATAGCCAGTGCTCCAAGTACTACAAAAGAAAGAAAACAACCTTTACTGCCATTATGTGAGTAACACTAAGTGGGTTAGTTTGTTTCCTTTTAAATGATCTTTGTCCTGGTTTTTAGTTTAACTGCACCTGCATCTTGTTGCATATGTATTCCTTCCTGTACCGCTGCTCCTTTACCACTACTTGTGATAGGTGATTGTTGTGCTCTTAGGCCCAAGCTGCAACTCACAACTGAGATTACCTATCTGGGTGAAATACCAATATAGCCTGTTTTTAGAGGATAGTATACTTAAACCTGAATACAATTAAAACAAACAAAAAACAACAACAAAAAACCCCAACCAAGTGAAAAACTCATGAGCATTTCAGGGCTTAGGATAAGAAAACAGACTATAGCTTCTGAATAACTAATCAGCGTTGATGTGTGAAACCTGGTAGACGTGAGGCTGGTGGTTTTATGTATTTATGGATCCACATTATCCAGCTAATATTTGCTGTTCTGTGTCCTTACAGATGTGATCCCTCTCTAGTTTTGGGGGAAATGGTATGTATTTTTGTTCAATCATCTCTCCTTTTTCTCAAAACTGTCAGTAATCCATGTTGTGTCAACCAGTGATCAAAAAAGCATGCCTTTGAGCCTATAGTTACTTTCTTATTCTTCCAAGGCAGAACAGTGTTTTCAAACAACCCAATACATTGCAATTTTACCTTTTAATCAGGTCACCCGTATAGAATTTTTTAAATAGTTATAAAACTGCTGTTAACTAATTTCCAGGGCTTAGAAAGTTTATGCAAGATGAGAGAAAATAACGTAAGATAAAGTTGTAGTGTCCTTTTTGCATACTGTTTTCCTTTAGACAGGACTTTCATGAACATTCAGTGACATTGCAGCAATTGGCAGAGTTGAGGAAAAAAAATGACCTTTTCATGAACTTCTATGAAGAAGGCAAATAAGCAAAGTGTGAGCTTCAATGGTAAGTTTAGCTTTTTATTATACTAATGTCCTTCTTTACCTGTTCTTGAACACCAATATTTATGAAGTTCTTTAAGTTTCCTGTTTGTTCTTCAGAATGTTTGAAATTTGTTTTTTTAATTGCTTTTGAAATATTTTGAGAAACACCTTTAAACCTAAAAAACATGAATAATTAACACACTGTCTGCCTTTTTGATAACTTAGTATTCTGTGCCAGTGTGTTAATTTACTCAGGATTCTAGAGAACTTAATTTTCATAGTTCTCCAGTTTTCAGCATTGACTTGAACTGCATAGCTGTCTGCTAAAAACTACATCTCAACTTATCATCAATCTTCTTTTTATAGTGAAACATGTAATGTGGCAGTGTATCCAACTTGTGTGTGGACTTTAGGGGTAAGAATTTTTAATAAAAGTATTTCTTTCAAACACGAAATTGTGTAAGATCGATGAGACTTGAGAAAAGCTTTCTATCTTACTGATTTTTAGATATGTAATGTCATTAACTTCTAAAATACTGGATATTTTGACTTTATTTAGCAAGTTTAGTTTTTAATCAGTAAAACTGCTCAAGTTTCTGTCCCTCTATTTCAGCTTTTGTCCATGAAAACTCTTAGAGAAGATGGCTGATGTAAGCCTGAAGGAAGCAGCCCTAATAGTTGGTGTGGTGGCAGCCTGCTACTGGAACAGTCTCTTTTGTGGCTTTGTTTTTGATGATGTTTCAGCGATTTTGGACAATAAAGATTTGCATCCTTCTACTCCGTTAAAAAATCTATTTCAGAATGACTTCTGGGGCACTCCAATGTCTGAGGTAAACTGTTTGTGAAACACTTTGAGGAATTTAGAAAATGGAAAAAAACCTTGCAGAGAGTTTTTGTACTTTTTCTCCCCTAATATGGTTTTAACAGAATAGTTTGTTTCTGATGGAATTTGATGGTGTTAGTGTTTGGTACTATAAGATCAGGAACAGATGTCCCTTATGTTCTTTCTCTTTGTTTAATAAAAGAACTTGTAAGAAAGTGAAGTCGTATATCATGCTTTAAGATGATATGTGTTATCCATTTCCAGTATCGAAAAAAACCTGACCATTTTCCTTTCTCCTCCTGCAAAAGCTAGACATTGACATACATGGCTATTTATTTCTAATTGCAATCTGGAAGGAAAGATGACACTCTAAAGCAACAAAGCTAGGACTTAGTGAATGGGTATTGAACACATTAAGTTCATTTGAGTGGGTATGTGTATGTGAATTCAGAGGTTTTGGTTTGTAGCCTATGTAGAGTGGCTATGTTTTTATCTGAAAAGCTGCACTGGCCTTAAAGTTGTTGATAAACATCGTTAAATGGCAGTGGATAAGAGATTTACATATAGTTTAGAAAGTTACACATGGTGCCATTGCTGAGCAAATGAATACTAATTCTCTGACAGTCATAGGTGTTTTGCCTACCAAGGCATTCCGCCTTGTAATCTTCTCTTTTCTTATGTCCATAACATACAGGGTTAGTTCATTGTGAGATACTAATTGCTAGCTCTACAAGTACATATTGATACATTATTTTCATGTAACCCTATTATGAAAGCTTCCAGGCTCTTTTTCAGATGACATATAGTCCTGTAGTCATTGAGAATAAGAGAGTTCCTAAACTCCTCCCAGTAAATTTTCAAGTAGTATTTTTCAACGTGTTTTTACTCTCAGAAAACCCTAACCATGTGGAGTGGGAGAAAGCCATCTCATTCAGTGTTGATTTTACACTTAAAACCAACTGAAAGTCAGGTTAATTTTAACTAAATGAAGTCATATTCATTTGATTGTTCATGGCTTTTAAAATACTTTTTCCTATCTTGTGTTTTTGTCTGTAGTTATGTGCAATTTGGTTCCCTGTGTCCCCTCTCCGCTCCCCCCAGTTTTTTCTTAGGTGTTCTTCATTTGTTTTATGGATGTCTCCCAACAGGCTGTGGGTTGGCAAATTCATTTTTGGTACAGGAAGATGGTATTAAGTATAGTTTTTAAAAGGGTTTATGGGTGGAATAACTGACAACAGAGACATATTGACTGCTAGACATACTGAAAATAGGTGGATAATGCATTTAGCTGAATGTATCAAATTTTTATTTTATAAAATACTGATCTAAACCATGAAATAGCAGAGTAATTGAAATACTTGAGTAATACATTGAAACTACATGGAAGTAGGAAAAATAATCAGAATTAACTTCTCTTTTTAACAACTTACTTTAATTTTAAATTGAGTTTTCATGTAATTCACTGGAATTATTTGTATTTTTCTTTTTTAGTATTACTGATTTCCAGGTCTTTATTTTGAAGGTAAATGCCTGAGAATAGAGGGGGGAATCATGTATGCATAGATTTTTTTGAAAGATACTTTGGAATATAAGTCCTTTTGTAAGTTGATGGTGACTGATTGATTGATTTCTTTCCTTTTAGGAGAGGAGTCATAAATCTTATCGTCCCCTCACAGTTCTTACGTTTCGCTTAAACTACTTGTTCAGCGAGTTAAATGCAGTTTCTTACCACTTCCTAAATCTGGTCTTTCATGTGGTGGTTTGTGTAGTCTTCCTCAAGGTCTGTAAGCTTTTTCTGGACAACAGGAGCAGCGTGGTTGCATCCTTGCTCTTTGCAGTGCACCCAATACATACTGAAGCGGTAGGTATAGCTGTGATGTCCTTAATCTGTTCAAGCTGTATTAATTAACCCAAAATTTAATGGATTTTGTATCTGTTGATATATTGTACCTCCAAAAAGTGTGTGATTTTATTTGTACTTACTCTGCCCTTTGCAACGAGTGGTGGAGGTGACAAACTTCAGTGCTCGGGATTGTTTTGTATTCCATGCAGCTACTGAAAAATAAGTAAAGAAACATTAATTTTGTTATTTAATAACTTGAGTGTCTGCTATGAACTTTGGCTTTTATGATGATGGCTACTTCAGCTTACATAGATACTTGTGTTCTGTGATGATTCATCCAGTATATTTTGCAAATACTATGAATACTTCTTAATTAATTTCCAGAATTGCTAAGCATTCCCCTCTAACTAATCACCAAGTCTGTTCTGTCCACTTTATTTTATGTCAATACCTCTATCTCAGCAGGGCTTATTCTAGGATTATTGTTGCTATGCTACATCCATCTTCAGGCCATTCTGTTTGAACCTTCCATTTCTGAACGTATCCAATATAAGAAAAAGGAAATACATTTCTCATCTCTCATATTTACCTCTCCTTTGATTCTGAAGGAGTTTTTCACGGCCAAGAAAAGCATTATTTATACAAGCTGTCCAATTATATACTTTTTAATACTCAACCAGGCTTGCAGTGTTGTGGAGTAAATGGCATCTTGTGATAGCCATTCATTAGATTTGTTTCCATTGCAAACACTGATAAAGCAGATCTGTGGAATTCTCTGCTGTTAATTTCTGCATGACTTAGATTGACTTTCCTAGATTTCAGTTCACATGGGTTGCAAAGCCCATCCCCAATCTCTTTTTTTCTTACAGTATTAGCTGATTTTCAGAAAACAGAAAATGTTTAAACCTTTTGCTTCTTTAGAAGTGTTGTCCAATTCTTATTTTTTGATTTTAATATATTTTTTGGGGAGGAGAGGGGATGTCTTTTTATATTAAGAAAATGAAAAAGGTTTGCTCTTAGGTTGTATTTTTTTGGTCTTGATTTGTTTGAGTAAAGAGTTCGCATCTCTCTCTCTCTTGTTCTCTAAAGATGCAAATCCTTGTCAGTGGCAATTCAGTGACCTGCATCTGTGTATTTTGAGCAAATCTTTACAGGGAATAAGTTAATGGAGTTTATAATTGGCTGCTATTTGAACTACTAATTTGTCCTTGCTAGAGGAAGTTAGTGGCATGTTTAAAATTGCAAAAGTTAAACACCTAAAACTTTTTGCTTGCTTTTGTGCTTGAAAGCACACACCCCCATAAAATCTTGGGTGAAAGATGGGTTAAAAAGATAATTTGTTAATTTAATTTGGGTTTCTGTTTCTTTGAAAAAAAAAAAGCTTTAAATTTCAAAGTTTATCTTTGCCTCTTTGTAATAAATTTGATAGTATCTTTACAGGAGCATTATTAGCAAGTTGCTAGTGATTAGTGATTCACGGCTTAGATCATCCAATGTAACTTCATCACTTTTGTTCCAAATATGATGATTCTTTATCATGTTGAACTGTCCATATGAGGTAACAGTAACACAGTGGCTTTTAGTACTATGCAACAGAGTTAGCAAGAAGTATCGTACAAATCGTACAAACATTGTATAATGAAAGCTTATTGTGTAAGGCAATGTATTACAAAGTTAGGAAATGCAGTTATGAAGCAGTTTGGTAATAAGTGCGTAATCCCTGATATTGGCCACATGAGGGCACTTTAAGACTATGTGATCGGTAGAGCTTGATGCTCTACTTAAAACGCTTAAAGACTCTGAGATTTAATTGCAGCTGTAATTGAATTCCCCTGCTGTTGTACTTGGGTACTCAGTGAAGAATTAGTTAAAGGGTTTTCTTCCTCCTCCCCCTACCTTTTTCAATTTAAGCTTTCTGCTTTTGAGAAACAGTGTATTTTATCCTTTCAAGTGTTTGCATTGAGAATTCTGCCTCACATGTAACCAAGAAAGAATTCTTAGAGTTGACAGTTGAGACTTGTGCATGTGTATAAAAGGCAAAACAACTGGAAATTTCTGTACATGGGAAAGAAGAGGTAATGAGCTGTATTTTAGAACTGGGGTGCTGGCTAACTTGGACTTTAGTGAAAACTCCAAAACAGGTCCCATTCCTGGTTTTTATGTCATTTGATGGTACCTTTTATATCTTGTAAAATTGAAATGTATCTGATTTTAAGTCTTTCAGATTAGTCTCCTTGTTACTCCTCTGTACAAGAGTTTGAAACAGCAGATGCAATACATAAACATTTCAAACCTTTACCTATGTTACGATAAATGGATTTTTCCTGGAAAAGTTAGCAGAGCAGGATAAATAGAAAATAATTTTCTGCTTGACTTCACAGAGAAGCTGGGCTCTTGCGGTGATAATATATCATTTTCTGAGTAAGACTTTTTGAGGAAATGGGTTGAACAGCAGCATCATATTTTCATTTGTCCTTGTCTTTAGAATTCCAGTTCAGTCTTTCTAGCTACTTTGCTACTGTTCTGGCCAGAGGCATGTTGTCCACTTTTCCAGCTACGGAATGTCAGCTAACCTTGTGAATGCTGAAATTTCCTCTCATAAGTCACCTTTGTATCCAGAAATAGAATCTCTCTTTTGTTGGCAGACGACTGTGGAGGCACACTAGCACACTTGCTTTACTAATGATCTCTTTCAGCTGATTTACAAAGTTCTCTTTAAATTCTGTCTTAATGCTGTACAATTTTGAGATCCAGACTAGGAATCCTTGAAATGTTTTAAGATATTTTGGAAACAAACACTTGGGTACTGTCCCAAATGTTAACGCAAACTCTGATGTCCTATCAGTTGTGGAACATGCTTTGTCTGTACATGATTCAGTGAGTCCTTTGGTAAATGTATGCTACTCCCAACGGAAGCATGAGAGCATGATTTCAGGTTTAGATTTGAATACTTTTCTTTACACCATGACCTTGGATATTGAGTTGCTTTCTCTTTTTATGCTGTGCTGGATCAATCATGCTTGACCAAGAATGTACCTAGCAATAAAAACTTCTAGCTGGGTCCGGATGGCTGAAAGTCAATTTTCAGCATCACCATAATTGAATGGTGAGCTATGAGGTTTCCTTAGTTAAATATGACCATCTGTCTTGGGATAGCATGCCATTTTTCAGCCAGCTTACTTGCAAAAATTTGGATGCAATCAGAGGCATTCCAGAAGAGGATAAATGAGGAAGAAAGGCAATCCTAAATGGTACTGTGATCAGCACAGTGGCTACTGCAGTAATCATGAACATAATGACCTGTCTTCCATCTCTGGTTGTTGGTTGCACCTTAGCATTTTTTGAAAACAGCTCCTGAAATGGAAATTAATCTCTGTTTCATTGGGGATTCTGAAACAACCTTCTGCCCTGGATTTTTCATTAAATCCATTCCTCTCTGTCTCATTACCAAAGGGTAATTTTAATATTGTCAACCAAATTATCATTCAGAAAATTGCCAGACCTGTAGTAAAGCCTGAGTCATTCTTTAACTCCATTGCATAGAGCATGCCACGAATTTATTTGTAACTCTTGACTGCTCACCTAAGTGCTGCCATAGCACCAGTCAAGGGAGTGCTTCTTCCAGATTCAGATCTGTTTAATCAGTCAGAAAAGGTATTAACAAAAATAACAATCATAGTTTCTATATGCCACTGTCTGCAGAATGTTTATGTACAACAGTCCTTGTCAGGCTTCACTTAAAGGTCCTATTGATGAAAGCTAGTTTCTTCCAAGCATTATGAAGAAAGCAGTTGTTATCGTGCCCAAATTCTGCCTCAGATGTTATTTGTGGCTGGTGTTACTAAAGATAAAAGAAAGTACAGCATTTCTCAGTTGTCTTGTTAATGGTGATAGTTTGGGGCACATCAGCCACAGGTGTCCACCAGCTGCCTGTATCATCCTGTTCTTGAATTCAGTACTAATTGGACTGAAAGCAGCCTTACTCTTCTAACCTTTTTTGCTTGGTTTACGGATCTTGTTTACGCATATCCTGATAGTATATGAGTCATGCACTACTCTAGTACTAGAATAATCTTGTTTTTTTCTTCTTTTTCTTTTCAGGTAACTGGAGTTGTTGGCAGAGCAGAGCTTTTATCATCTATTTTTTTTCTAGCTGCTTTTTTGTCATATACAAAATCTAAAGGGCCAGATAATACCATAGGTAAATGATTGACAAATATATATATAACTTAATTTCTGTATCACTGTTAATAGAGCTCTTAAAATGGTGACATGGGTGTGCTGGTTATTCAGCAAGTGTGTCCAAAAAACCCTTCAGCCCCAAGAGAACCATGCAATAGTACTTTCCATTATAAATTACCTGGTTGGTTTTTTTTTTCTTCCTTCGAAAGTTAAGCACTTTTTCAGTTGTTTTGTAACACCTAGAGTAGGGGACTCTTGCGCTGACTTCGATTAATGCAAATAAGTGGAATTATGCTGAGGTGCCTCAGATGGTCACAAGTAAGCTGCAAAGTTTGAGTGGAAATGTGGGAGGCTTGCCTCTTTTCCAAAGTCAAATTGACCTTGTGAGAATTTATGTCTCTCTAAAAAATATTCCATTTGAAAAGGTGTTCTTATGAATTAGGAAAGATTGGGTTTTTTGTTTTCCTATCGTAGGTTAGTCTTTCTTTTCATTTAGTTCTTTCAATTTAAGGGAGGCAGTTTTAAAACTGATACATGTATATTATTTTCTGTAGAGTAAAACTGGTAATCTTCCCTTTAATAACAAACGGAATACTGAATAAGTTTGTAGAACAAAGCATGTTCAAACATTAAGAGCCAAAGTCTTCACTTTTTAGGTTAATTTACTTTATTCAGTGTTTGGTTTTGTTGTAAGATGGAACATTTTCAATAATGTCATCTTTATTTGCAGTGTGGACTCCAATTGCAGTGACTGTATTTCTAGTAGCTGTTGCAACACTGTGTAAAGAACAAGGAATAACAGTGGTGGGGATATGCTGTGTGTATGAAGTATTTATTGCTCAAGGGGTAAGCTGTTGAAAAATAAATTGCATTGCTTCTCAGGAGTTCTGTAATGAGACATTAAGTACTTTGAAGTGTCATATTTCACCACTGTTTTTTGTCAGTTCAGGCTACCTCTATAGTTATGTTACATTTTTCAGATTTTTTTTTTTTTTTGACTCAATTAATGTTTAACATACATGGTTCATGGTGAGGGAATTCAATGACAAAGTTGTCCTTTACATGCCATACAGAGATGTTACCAAATATACTCAATAAAGAATTGACGTGTCTTAATGGAAACCTAGGGTTTTAGTTGAGGTTTGCGAAGACTAGCATGTAACAGTCTTGATTAATGTCTGAGATGCATAAAGATGGGGGATTATTTGTTTTTAATTCCTTTCATAAAAATAGAAAACTTAATATATACAAATGTATTTAATCACATTCTAATGAATAACCAGATGTTTTGCAGTAGTCTGACTTGGATCAGTAATATTCTTAGGAAATTTGTTGTTCTAAGAATACCTTTAAATTTAATTTCTAATCTGATAGGTTTCATCTTAAGCATTGGTAAGTTAACAGTAACATTTGTTTAGTGTGACAGGATGCTCCTGCAATGAAATAATTTTTTGGCTTTTTAATAGTCAAACCATACACAATTTAAAAATGTGTGATTGCATATTCTAAGAAAAATTTGTAGTTTACTCTTCCTTAATTACTTGAGGGAATATTCTGCAACAACTGTATCTGTAAAAGCCAAAAGCTTGTCTGTCCTGGGTATACATATTCAAGGCAAAAATACCAAAATCGCAGGATTTTGTGCTTACAGAAATGTGTGTGTTTCTAACTATTGCCTTTGCAAGTTTTGTTAATAAGCACGTAATTTTCAAACGGGATTTCTAAGAAAATCACCAGTATGTGACCACACTTTTCGGTCCACTCTTCCTTTCTTTTAGAAACTTTTGATCTGATCCTCAATTTCATAAAGCTTAACAAGTTTGTGTAAGTCAACTGAGTAGAAAAAATAAAATCCAAACTGAAGCTTCTGGATGTAGCACGAACTAAGAGTTTGACCAGTTCTCAAAAACATCAATATCTGTAGTTCAGCCAACCAGTATATGTGAAGCAATA
>NW_009647830.1:5088860-5108886 GCF_000708025.1 Charadrius vociferus | reverse complement strand
AGGTACACAGGAAAGAAATTAGGGTACCTAATGGGGAACTGCACAAGATCACAAAGTCCATGAGACAGGGAGAGATGGGTTACTGCAGTAGAGGCTTAAAATAGAAATCCAGGTCTAATCAGGAAGTGAATATTATTTCTACCATTCCTAAGGAATTTTATTTATAGGACAAGTTTTCAGAGGGGCTGATAATTCTAAAAATAGTGATTTCTTTTCTTCAAAATTCATTTCATGGTCATATTGGATTTATTGAAGTATCTGAAGATGAGACAAATTTTTTAATTTGTTAGTGCAAAATACAGAACTACAGACATACAAGTTTGACTGTGATAGTGTTAGCAAGAATACTCAAATAGTTATTTTTATTAGAATGGTGGACTTCTTAGAGCTTTCATGACAACACCCGAAAAGAAGCTGAGTAAAATAACTATTGGGGACAGGCATTTAGAGAAAACCAAGGAGGAAAAAAAAATAATAAATTAGGTAGCTCATTTATCTAAGGGAATGAGTACACTGTCTGATTATAAACACTGTTTTCCTTTGCAGTACACCTTGCCAGTGTTGTTGGACACAGCTGTACAGATTCTTCGAGGGAAGGGCAGTATTCCTTTCTCTATGCTCCAAACACTGTTGAAGCTTATAGTCCTAATGTTTAGTACACTGCTGCTTGTAGTTGTCAGAGTCCAGGTTATCCAGTCTCAACTTCCAGTGTTTACAAGGTAATAATAGTGTGTCTCTTATTTGCAGACACTGATAAATAATATGTGGCTTAATGAGGTCTGAGTGAAATGGCCAAAAATACATCAACTTAAGTGTTTATTAACTTATTTTAGTATTGATAAGCAATGACTGTACAATATTACATTTTTTGTGGAATTGATAAATGGTATATTTCGGTATCTGTTTACAAGAATGCCCAAAATATTGAGGTATCTGAGGAGGCATTCATTTTTGAAAACTTAGGGTTGTTAGTTCATCTTAGTAATTCAGAAATTAAATGTTTTATTGCTAAAGTATTTTTTATTGGCCATGTGTTTGAACCTTGGCTGAATAGTCCAAACCTCTTAACAAGTTTTTTTTCTTCTACGTACAAAATATGTTTTTGGTTTTAGGAATGTACTATGCAGAAAGCATGGTTGACTTCAGATACAGTGCATGAAGATAAGTGTATATAAATAATGTTAAAACTGAAAAAGTAATTTATTTTAAAAATGTGTGAGTAATGTAGAAATAAAAGAGTCTAATGTTTTCCCTGGGAAATACGGCAAACTATTAAAAACATGAGCAAGGACCACTGAACCTAACTTAAGGTGTAAATCATTTTGTTTCTTCAAACTTACATTGATTATATCCCAAACCAGTTTCTTAAATTTGGAGGAGGCCCTGGTCCATGCCAAGGTGAATCATCATGCATAGTTCACAAGTTACACCCCTGACAATTGCAGGAAGATTAGGATATTGTACATGTTTGTAATTGGTAGTTCTAGCTATGAATCTAAAGCTTGCTGGTTTCTGAGTTCAAAGCAGATGAAGACCACTTTTTTCATTAAAAGTTTCTTTTTTGCCTTTCTTTTGATTTAGGTTTGATAACCCAGCTGCTGTTAGTCCATCCCCAGCAAGACAGCTGACTTTCAACTACCTCCTCCCTGTAAATGCTTGGCTTCTTCTCAACCCATCAGAATTATGCTGTGACTGGACAATGGGAACTATTCCTCTCGTGGAGTCTTTGTTAGATGTTAGAAATATTGCCACCCTTACCTTCTTTTGCTTTCTGGGATCTTTGATTGTCTTCAGTCTCCGATATCCTGGGGATTCCTCCAAGACTGTATTGATGGTATGAATGATGCATTCTTTTTGTCCTTATAAGAGTGTAGGTGGCTCAGGTTGTTTGGTCACATGTCTAGTCTGCTGTGACCTGGAGATACTACATGCATCTCCTTTTGGACTAGAATGAATGCATAAGAAAAGAGGAAAATTGTTGCAGCAACAAAACTTAAATTCCAATGAAGTATGTGATGTTCAGGGATGAGATGAAGAAGAATAGACAAGAGATGAGATAAATATGCCCCTTGTTACGTATTTGCAAAACTGTAATGCAGCCTTTCTCAGGTATTCAGAACTCAACTAGCAAATGGGAGTTTTCAGTAGAACTTTAATACGTTTTAAGGATTGCAGTGCATTTCCATCCTGCAAACTCTCTACCTTATTTAAATGTCAGTAGTAGGCATGCTGTGTATTTAGCAAGTGACTTGGTTTTCTTTCTTGTAAGTATAAAAGAAAAGGATATATTTTGGCATTTAGGAAATACAAGTTTTCCTCTTTTGTTGTTCTTTTAACAAAGGCACTCTTCTGTAGTCTCTTCCATATTCTAAGGAAAAACTAATTTTCTCAACCTGTAAGATCAGTTCATGTTTTTCAGTATTATATGACCTTAAAACTGAAATGGATTAACAGGAAATAGTATTTTGGAGGAAAGGGAAAGGAGCAAATGAGCTGGTAATTTTTCATCCAAACCAAATCATCTTTTTGATTGCTTCCATTGCAAATTTTCACAAGATTAATGATTACCTGATACCATGTTTTTTATTAAATCAGTGATGCAATTATGTGTACAACAAACCTGCATGCATAGATCTTAGTCTGCTTCAAAAATAATGTACTTTTTTTAATACGTAACTCAGCCAAGAAAAGTTTCAGTTGGATGGGAATATTTATGCGCATCTTTAAGACTAAGGATTTCTTTGCTAATCAGCTGACAAACTTTGATGCACTTCAGAGACTTAACGTTGTAGTTCTGACTCATGGTTTTTCTTGTCTTGTCACTAAAGCGAGGCAGTTTGTTTCACTAGAAAATCTGTGAAAATCACCTGTAGTATTGCTGATGACACCTCTTGGCCTCAATTTGGAAACTATGCACGAAGAAAAGAAACCTATCGTATTGATACAATAAATGTGCAAGGTGACATACCCAGAAAAAATGCTATAGTTTTACAGCACTTAAAAAATGTATAGGAGTAGTTTAATCTTCCCTCTTACATGAGCTGGAACAATTTTTCTCCAGTGCACTGATAGCAGTAGAAGTGTGTGTGGGGAATGATTCACTTTTTTTTTTTTTTTTTTTTTTTTTCATAAAACCGCTTTTAATTTTTTTTTCCCTACATTTCTGTTTACTCCCTACCCAGTAAAGCTCAGAAGAGGAAAGGTTTAATGGAATTGTCAGCATACATTGTTGTAAGTCAGTTACTTTTTGTTTGAGGATGGTGGTTTTATATTTGTTTTTATTATTCCAAGTGTTTTTTATAGGAAGGGTTTTCTGAGATCATTCACTCTGGCATGTGAGCCTCAATGTTGCTTAACACAGTATAAACCTTGTTTAATGAAAGTTGTTTTCCTTTAATATATACCTATGTTGTGTATATAACCTTCAGTCCGATGCTGATTTTTTTTCAGACATAATATCTAAGTGCCTGGAAGCTAATTTCTTAGGAAATGAGAATGCAATATTTTATATTAAAATTTAATTGTTATGTACTATAACATCCAACAGCACTGTAGGCCAAAGCCTATTTCTGCCTTCCAGGAAGCCATTAATGTCCTGATGTAGGCTGGATAGTCTGCCAAGATAGAGATGGGGAGAGAACAATTTCTTTCGGATGGCTTCTTAATCTGAATTCCTAGAGAAATCACAGTACCATCTTTAAAGTGAAGAAAGTGAATCTTTACTTAGTGATAATAATTTACACAGATGATAGCAATGTTCCAGATAACGATGTTGAATTACTAGTTTTTTAAAAAATGTTTCCACACTTGGTTCTCAGTTCTGCCAATAAAGGCCTGAATTTGTGCAGGTCAAAATAAACTACTGCCCTGGCAGGTTATGAATTCTATGTGCTGTCTATATGGATATATGTCTATATGCTATTAGTATAACGGTGGCTTCGTCACAGTTGGTACCATGATTGACTGCACTCTAATGAGTGTCACTCCAAAGGACTATAAAGGGCTTTGTAAAGAGGTTCTGCTATTACAAACCTCTAGCATGTTGTGGCTCTTCCACTAGCTCAGTGAGACCTGAGGTGTGATGCTGAAACCTGATCTAAGGGAAAAGTCTCAAGTTCCTTTTGTTCATGAGATCAGAAAAGGTACAACTTTAGACCTGCTGCAGAATTGAAGACGCTTATTTGGACGTTGGAGGAAAAAAAAAAAAATGCAAAAAAGAGGGATCCAAAATGCAAAAGTGAAGGGAGGTCACAAGTATGTGTGAACATGTCTTTGCTGATGTGGATATGGATTTGGTGCTGTACTCTGTGAGGGACAAGACAGAAGAATCGATTCCTTCTCCCACTCCCTCAAGTGCCAGTGGACATTCCACAGTTCTCCCCAAGTACAGTCTCACAGCATGAACTCATTACTGGGAGATGCAAAAGTTGAAGGACTCATTTTCAGTCAGTTTTCATCTGTTTTATACCAGTCATCTCCAGAAAAAAACAACTCCGGTAAGTAGGTACTTTGTGTTTCATTTTGTCATATTTTAATTTTTGCCATAGGTTCTAAAATTGTCTTTTCAAAATAATAGAACTAGGAGAGGACAAAACACATAAATTGCTTTTTTTCTAACCAATTGACAATGTTAAACTAACAAAAAATGGGTTTGTGTATTATAAACACATGCTTTGGCAGATTGATGTCATTATGCTGCTTGAAGTAATCAATTATTGTTATATTAGTAAAGGACATGCACTGGAAACAGTGTATGAGCAGTTAAATTCTCTTATAGTTTTTGTTTACTTATCCTTGTGAACAGTCAAGTAACTTGTCTGTCAGACTAAGTGACCTTTGTAAGTAGGTTACACTACACATACTGAAAATGTTGAGTACTATGAATAGTACTGATCTAGAATTGCTTTGGTGGCTTTTCAGGTTTCAGAATCAAGCTGCGATCATGGCCTGCCTTTGTTCATAGAATTTCTTGGGTTTAGACATTCCTTTGTTGGCTGGCGAAATTTAATGAAAGCTTTTTAGGATTTTTTGATATTTGCTGTCCCAAACAAGGGTGCTTTACCTCCGTTCTGACAAGACAGCACTCCATGCTACTCAGCCACAAATTTTTGTGGTTTGTTGCTGTGCAAATGTCAGGAAAAGACAGGTATCCTTAGGCTTCTGGCAGTAAGTTTTTAACACTTTTAAGTATCATGCCAAGACATCAGTACTTCTAAATATAAAAATATTTATTTCTCTACTTCCTATGCTTACACCTCACTCAGGCTTTGAAATATTTCTTTGTGAACTGAACTGGTTACTTAGCAGTTCAGATATTCTTCATAGCTTATGGTCGTATTTTAGTTTTGTCGTACGCTTTTTTCTTCCTTCGTACTTTAATGGTTTCTTTCTCTTTTTTTGTTTGTTTTTTTTTCAGTTGCCTTGACCAGGATATTTTTTTGAATGGAGCCTCTGAATCTGCTGCATGATGAAAAGAAAGAATAAATGAACAGAGGAGAACTCATTTTTATCTGCACTAGGGCTTTGAGTCTATTGCCCAAGAAATTGTACTTGAAGGACAGTGTGCTAAGGAGAGGCAAAAGGATGTAAAGAGAAGTTCAGCAAAACATTGTGTAATGTTTGGCATCAGAGGAATTGCACAGAGCAGAACGTGCAAAAACCTTTTTATTAGATGCCTAGATCATAAGCACTCAGTGGAGACCAACCATTTGCTGTATCAGCTGCAGAATCCTTTCCACTCAAACCCGTTGGAAAGAACCGGCTTTCACTATACATGAGTTGACCTCACGGGGCTGTGGGACTGATGTCCTTACTATATTAAAAACAAACCAAAACAAACTGCATGTTTTTGAGCAATAATATGAAACAATTTTTTTTTTTAAATCTGACTTCTTCAAATCAGTTTATCAGAAGATTTCATAAAATAAGTTAATTCATTTAAGCCTATGTACAAGCCTTATGTGCATTATAAAGCTAAATACAGTTTATTCACATCGCAGTAAAAACATTTGCAAAACAGCACATTGTTTGCTAAAGCACACTTGGAATGTGCTTTTGTACATTTTCTTTTGTACTGACAAATGCATTTGGCTGCTCAAAACAATGAAATACGGAATGATACCCTCGCTTCTCATAATACACTCCCAAAAGTTGTGAAGGCATTTGCTATAACTAAATTAAAATCTGATACAGAGGACTGACTAGGGGATAGCATGATAAATCCTGCATTTCAAAGTGGATTACAAAAATCTATTATAGAGTTCTGTGTTGAGGCTTTTACTTTTACAGATTGGTAGGTGCTCTATAGGGAGCGTGTTTTATAAAAATATAAAGGAGAAAGAGGAATGTGAAATGGCATTAAATTAAATTTTGTTCCCAGGTAATCAACATATTCTCTATATTGTCCTTGTGATTTCTTCAAGGTGCAATTATGTATTTTCATGTAGCTTAATGAATTTCTGTGGATCAGCTGAGCCATGTTAATGATCCATGTGTATATTCTTGGCCCCTTGAAATATGAGCTAAACCTTACCTGAAGTTTTAAATCAGTGTTGCATTTTTATCTATGAAATTCTAGATTGACTTTCAAGCTGGATGTGTTAACTATTTTAGCTTGGAAAAGGCAGTTGAAGTTACACTTAAATCTGGACAGAACATGACAACCAGTTGTATTGAAAATTTGTAGAAAATTCCTCTTTCTTTTTTTCTTCAAAGAAACTTTCCATTTCTGTAGGGGTCTTATTTTTTTGTAACTCGGAGGCCAGGTCTTTTGAAATAATTATTTAAGTCTTTTCTGGTACCAGAGATGGTAAACTGCTATTTAACAATCACTCAGGGCTTAAAGCAAATGGTCATGTCCACTTCCTTTGCAGCAGGTGGATTTCTCTGTCTTTTAATAGACACACCTTTTGTTAAGATGTCTGCCACCAACCTAGGAGCTGCAATTATGCAGTTCTTAAGTTCCTTGTCATTTTAGATATTTTGGGGTGCCCTTAGTGAACTCTCCAAACACTGATGTTTATTCAGTGGTTGATTCTGATTGTCTGATTGTTTTTTCTCCACATATTTTCCAGAAACTAAAAATGGATTTTATTGTGTTGTAAAAATAACTGCTTTGTGCATCGTGTACGCTGGTATAAATTTGTAATTGGTATAAAAGATAATGTTCAAGGTTCTCAGACTGTCATGGTTTTGTATGTGGAACTCATTAAAACAGTTTTGAATTTGATCTGTTGATCCTAGTGTTTTGTCATACAGCTACTCTTTTCTGTGGTATAGAAAAACAAATACACTTTTAGGGCCTTAAGTATGGAGTAGTGTCATTTGCAGGTTGAAACTTGCTATGCTCAGAGTAGTATCGGTTTAAAACAGATCTTAATGTTTAAAATTTAAAAAAAAAAACCTCTATGTATGTCTGTTTTTCTGGGGTTGTTTTTTGTAATTGCTTCGTAATTTGTTTTTTGGGTACAGTTTGTCACTACCCAATCTTAATTACTAATTCATTCTTTTCTAGGCCCTCTGCTTAATAGTGCTACCATTCATTCCCGCATCAAACCTCTTTTTTCCTGTTGGATTCGTAGTAGCAGAACGGGTGTTGTATGTTCCTAGTATGGGATTCTGCATTTTAGTAGCACATGGATGGAAGAAATTATCAAATAAAAGGTAAGGTAGTGTTACCTATGACTGGTTTAACTCATCGTCTCAATCTTATAAAAATAACCATACTTAAAACTGCAAGCTTTGCCAGTAGAGCTTTAACCAGTATGAATATATTACGTTATAGCATTTACTCTGATTCAAGCTCTTAAAGAACACAGAATAATGACCAAGAAACCATTTGGCAGTCATGAATAAATGACAAGGAAGTTCTGAGGAGACTGGTGGATTATTCTGAGGATATTATAATGTTTATTTAAAATATGTGCACATACACACACGTATTCACATATATTTTATATATTTTTTATTTTGTATATATATAAGCATATATATATATATTTAAAAATCAACAGACTGCACCAAACGTTTTTAGAATGAGGTGTAACTGAGAATACACATTGCTACAATTTGCCATTCACAAATATGGTCCTCAGTTCATTTGCCTTCTACAATATGAGATACTTATTCTAGTATAAATTAGAGTTGTTTGTGTGCTTATAACAAATCTTTGTTTGTTTTATTTAATAGTGTGCTAAGAAAAATTTCTTGGGTTTGTTTGGCTACGGTACTGTTCACTCATGCCTTAAAAACACTGCACAGAAACTGGGATTGGGAGTCGGAGTACACATTGTTTATGTCAGCTTTAAAGGTACTGTATTCTATTTGAAAAGGATAATGGAAAGTTTGTGTTGCTGTTCTCCAAAAAGCTGCAGTAGAGCATGATAAAAATGGAGAGAAATGATGCTTGTCTTACCACTTCTATTCCTACATTGGCAGCATTAGCATCTAATTAGTTGCTTTTGGAAATGCTCTAAAAGCGATGTGGTGCACATACGGGAATTCATGTGCAAGAAATAAATGATTTTTTTTTTCTTGCGTTAAAGCAGTTGAATGTATTCTCTTGTCTGAATGAAAGCATGATATGTTTGAGTACAAAAATCTACAAAAAGTTTGATGCATGGAATATTATTTTCAATGTGCAGATGGCATGATAGGATAGTTTATACAATATCCCATAACAATTCAAATGAATTTTAAAACATTTGGTATTTCTAGGGGAAAATAACTAAAATAAATGGATGTTGAGCAACAAGTTCAATGTAATCATTCTGTATGCAGTGTTAGTTTTATTCTTTACATATAGCAGCTTGATGAAATCTGTCATTTGCTGTCCATTTTTACATCTTAAAGACATAGTTAAAAGAAAATCAGTTATTACGCAATTTCAGCTTAATACCTTATGCATCAGTATCTTTTTTCCTGTTTGTAGGTAAATAAGAACAATGCAAAACTGTGGAACAATGTGGGGCATGCGTTAGAAAATGAAAAGAATTTTGAAAGAGCTCTGCAATTCTTCATACAAGCCACACAAGTCCAACCAGGTAAAAGCTTTGACTGGTTGCCGTTGAGTGGTATCTCTGCACTCCTAGTATTTCAGTATGCTTAGCTTATTTAAAATCTTCTTAATGATCTGTTTTTCTCCAACTGAACATCAGACAATGTCATACACTAAGTTACTTGGTCCACAGTTTTTGGAGATTAACTCAGTCATCTGTCTATAAAAGCATGCAAAGACTTTCCATTTAAAACTATTATTTGGATGACATTTTTTCTGAATTAACTTAAATGGTAATTT
The DNA here is from genome assembly GCF_000708025.1 of Charadrius vociferus. Classification (NCBI taxonomy): domain Eukaryota; kingdom Metazoa; phylum Chordata; class Aves; order Charadriiformes; family Charadriidae; genus Charadrius; species Charadrius vociferus. Next base: position 5,099,591 of record NW_009647830.1, on the reverse strand, counting down.
CTTATGAAACAATTGTTATTTTTCTTATTTAAAACTAAGGAGGTGTATCAAAAATCAAAAAATGAGAGAGTACCAAAGTGCACATTTACTCTGTTTTACATATTGTTGCAAAAAAAGTTCTAGGTAGTACTGGACAACCTTTCCTTTTTCCTTTTAGAAGCCTAACAAATCACCTTCAATTTATGTGCCCCTACTATAGCAAGAGATTAAAGATAGATATGTGGAAGTATTACCTCAAATTTTTTAACAGTTTTCAAGTAACTTTATAATCCATGGTTAAATTATTAGCTTCATAATTATGTTGAAAAATAATACAGAAATGCTTTTCTTTTTTGTTGGTCTTTATGCAGTAATTTTACTTCACGCGACTCTGAAGGCATAAGTATTTTCATGTGCATATACTCAGTGCATGGAAGTATTTAAAATTTCACTTTTTTTTTTATTATTAAGATGATATTGGTGCCCACATGAATGTAGGAAGAACTTACAAAAACTTAAACAAAACTAAGGAAGCTGAAGAATCATATATGATTGCTAAATCATTGATGCCTCAGGTAATTAGAAACTTTGTTTTATCTACCACCACAGGAGGGACCTACATTAATGATACATTTTTCAAATTCTTCCTGAAGCTCTGTGATGGTGTATACCAGTTGTTTAGGTTTTTTTTGAAATCTATCTATTAAAAGAGTAGGTTGTATACATTTATGGCTGTTAAAAAAAATGCCTCTTTTTTTGTGCTGAAATTGAGGATATAGAAGAAAGCAGCAGTTAAAAATGTACACGTACATTTTCTAGTCAGTGGGTTTATTTTCGCTTACAGCTAATACATTGATGATGACTGAGTTTCTGTGCCCTCAAGAGAAGGCTTAAATGCAGCATTGGAGGTGGGAGAAGGTAGCCACGGCAGCAACAAAAAAATCTTTGCCTGAACATACTTTTAAAAATCAGCAGTCCCTTGAGTAGAAGCATGGCATTAAAAAGTTTGTATTGTAAAACAGTATGAAGATTGTAGACGGATAAAGTATAAACAGTACAATAGTTGCAATGTCATAGCATTTTCATCTTTCATGACTACTTTTTATCTGCTATATCAGGGGCTGGTAAATCTTATTTACAGTTATCTTAGGCTGGAGGGCTAAAAAAGGGAACGAAAATGTCTGATAGAATGTAAATTTAGGCTTCAGGAAGTATCCTTTGTCTGAATGGGGAAAGTTTTGCAAGGTCTGGTTGTTTTGTAGTGGTGTTCTGCACGAGCCCAATTATGTAGTAACAGAACATAACTGATATCTTAAATATGATATTAAAGTCATCTATCTTTTCATAGAATTAAAGAAGAAAATATATTCTGTTTATATTTTGGTACGATTTTCTGGGAAAGAAGAATTGTTATTTGTAATCATTAAGAGCCTTCACACTAATGTCCAGTGATACCCTAAAAGAAATAATGCAGAATGAAGAGCGGATCTATACTGATTGTCTTTTATATTTTTCCTTATCTGTGTTTGGTACATATATTCTTTTTGACAGATTATTCCAGGTAAAAAGTATGCAGCAAGAGTTGCTCCTAACCATTTGAATGTCTATATCAATCTTGCAAACTTAATTCGAGCAAATGAATCTCGCCTTGAAGAAGCGGATCAATTATATCGACAAGCAATTAGTATGAGGCCAGATTTCAAGCAGGCTTACATCAGCAGGTATCTTTTCTAATTTTAGAGATACACATTCTGGAATAAACATTTATGTATTTGCAGTGCTATGAACAATTTTTACTTCATACAGTTGAATTAGCTGCTGGAATTCATTCCTTTCCAAATGAGAAGATGAAGATTTGGGGCAATAATCAATTATTCATTACAAGCCCTGTTCTTTTAAAGTCCTGCTGCAAATGGTGTGTTTCCACATAGGCTGTGTATTCAAACATTGTATAGCAAGATGCCATATTTCTTTGAGTCTCAAACTGAAATTTCTAATCTCCTAGTCTAGTTTTGAACTAAATAGCTTTTGAGCTTTCTTTATCCTTCTCTGTTAAAGGTGGTCCAGAAAATGAAGACTTAACTAAAAAGCACATAAATGTCAGCTAAATAGATGAGTAATGTCACTGTGGGTATTGAGGCTTCTGTTTGCTATTTTGTTAGTTATAATTCCCATTGGGACTTAGAGAGGTGCAAAGATGCCTAAACTATAGCTGTTGCAGTGTAGTTACAGAGCCAATATCAGGAACCCTTGATGACTTCTTTTTTTGGTTTTTGTCCTGCATACGTGTTTTCTGTGTACAGACTTCTGAGAGCTGAAAGCTTTCGGAATTACATGTAAAGAAGGTCCTGTATTGTTTTGTGTTTAAAATAAATAAAGAAAGAATGCTGTTATTTCACATCTACTGTCTATAGGAACGCAAACTTTTTTAAAAAAACCTGTCAATTATTTTTATATTAGTATGAATAAAAGTTGAAGATTAAATCTGATTCTTCAACAGGGGAGAACTACTTTTAAAAATGAACAAACCTCTGAAAGCTAAGGAAGCTTATCTTAGAGCTCTAGAACTAGACAGAACCAATGCAGACCTGTGGTACAACTTGGCAATTGTTTACATTGAACTCAAAGATCCAACAGAAGCCCTGAAGAATTTCAACCGAGCGCTAGATCTCAACCCAACACATAAACTGGCATTATTCAACTCAGCGCTGCTAATGCAGGAATCTGGTATGTTAGTTGTACTTTATATGAATATTTGCATTTATAGGATCCATAGTATTTAATTTCTTTTAACGAACTGTTTAATTTCTGGAAAGCAGAACTTCGTAGCATCATTGAAGAAGAAACTGTATTGTAATAGTTAACTTTGTAATTCATTAATAGTGTATGGAATTTGTGCAAAGTGTACATATACCTTAGCTGATATGCATCTTTAATACAAGTGCTATTTTCCAGTATAACATCTTATACATATAAAAAGTGTTACACAAACATGTTCAAAATTGTGCCTATATAATCTTAAAAAGATCATATTTAGTAAAATATGTGTAATATATATGTTTTGCATTTATGTTGATTTATTTCATTCTCCATTGACTAAAAAATATAGCTGACTTCTGTGAGCTCTAAATGTAGCCCTAGGAAATGTGAATGTTTTCATAGGTTCCTCTGTAATACTACTAATTAGTATGAATTAAGTCAGATTTACATGAGTTTTTTTTTCATATGTGTAGCTTCTAGTTGTATGGGTAAGCATAAGTCTTTTGTGAATCAGGTGGTTGCAAAGAGTATTTGACAAGTGACCAATAAGGTTTGTTTTGCTTTTGTTGGGCTAGAAAACTACCCCTCAGACAGACATAATACAGAGTTGATTTGAGCTGATGCAAATAGATTATTATTCTCCATCTCTTCTCACGTTGTAAGTTAGGTGGTACAAGAAATGCCTTGTATCTTGTCTGTAGAGACACAAGGGGCTTCAAACAAGCAGAAGCATTAGCTATCTAGTATTCAATTCTTCATACGGGAAGGCGCAGCACTGTTTCGGGAGGTGAAAGAAGGCAGTTAAAATCAGGTCCTTGTTCCCTCTGTATGTCTGTCTGGAACTGCTTACTAAAATAAGTTCACTGGAGTATTCAGGAAAATAGCGCAGACTACAGGCTAGTCTAGCTTATCATAGTATTGTCAGATAAGTTTATTTTAGTATATCTTTTTCAAACTTTGATGCAAATTAAAATATGGGAGTTACAGATTTTATTGTTTGAGTGTTAGAAGATATTTTAGCCTGACTACATCTAAAATCACCCTATGCGATCTCTGCCTTTAAACTCTTTCAATCTGTCTTTAACAAAATGAGATGTTCTACCCCAAGCTTGCCTCTGTAAGCACTGGTTTGTCAGAACCAGTGTCTTCACTGCATTCTGGTTGCTCAACCATACATGAAAATAACTTCTCTTAAACTTGTAGAGACAGTATTTGTATCTATTATACCAAACCTAAATATAATTCAACAGATCATAGAATAATGGTGCTGACTTTGGCTACAAGTCAACTGTAAGTAGTTTCATTCTAAAAAGAAGGTAGGTGTCATTTACTTTTGCTGTTACGCAGCAATGATATAAAGTAGCATTTTAAACCCTTTCCCTTTAAACAGTTGTGTTAAAGATGTTACATTTTATTATGTATAAAAATTAGCATTTTACAAGCCTGGTCTAAAAATCCTTCAGAGTAAGTGAATCTGGAGTTAAATGTGTTTTCTGTCATTTAGGTGAAGCTCGGCTTAGACCAGAAGCTAAACAAAGACTGTTACATTACGTGAAAGAAGAACCACAGGATGCAAATGGGTACTTCAATTTGGGTATGCTGGCAATGGATGACAAAAAAGATACGGAAGCAGAGGCATGGATGAAGAAAGCCATAAGGTTACAGCCAAACTTCCGAAGTGCTTTGTTCAATTTGGCACTGCTTTATTCTCAGACAGGAAAAGAATTGATGGCTTTGCCCGTCCTGGAAGACCTACTGAGATACTACCCTGATCATACCAAAGGTCTGATTTTGAAAGGAGATATCCTTATGAACCAAAAGAAGGATATTGTTGGAGCAAAGATGTGTTTTGAGAAAATTTTGGAACTGGATCCCAACAATGTACAAGGGAAGCATAATCTTTGTGTGGTTTACTTCGAAGAACGAGACTTGATAAAAGCAGAGAAATGTTTGGTTGAAACGCTAGCACTGGCACCTCATGAAGAGTATATTCAGCGTCATCTAAACATAGTTAGAAGTAAAATTGCATCACTTGGTGCTACGGAGCAGTCATCACTTCCAGCAGACGGAACTGCAGCTGCAGAAGAAAAAAAAAAATCATTTCAAAATCTGAAAGAAGTAAAAAATGAGCAGAAAACCACCCAAACAACAGTTGATAACAATAAAGGGCAATCGGAAAATAAGAAACGAACAGAGAAAAAACATACGGACAAAGAGACTCCCAAAAAGTCTACAAAAGAAATCAAAGACATTGAGAAAAAGAGAGTTGCTGCTTTGAAAAGACTAGAAGAGATTGAACGTATATTAAATGGTGAATAGTCTTTTATCGTGTCACAATACAATAAGGGGAGAATACTATTTTTAATTATCGTTTAATATGTGATCCAACTGGAAAGTGGCCTCAGTGCTTGGAAAGTAGAAATAATGTTGACTGCATATCACTTAACAAGCAGCTAAAGGCATTACAATGCCTTATGTGAGAAAACCGCAACTTTTAAATATAATGTGGGGGATGGGTGGGAATCAAAGGACACAGGGTTGAGAATAATCTTAAATGCAGAATCCTAATAGTGAGAAAATAGCACTCCTAAAAGTCACTGGTAGTCAGGGATATTCAGTAACACTACTTCAAAGAATCAGTGAAAGAACTGAATGGAGAATTAATGGGATATACCAGACAGTGCTGCTTCCCCCCATACAAATCTGTTTGTATTAACATCTACGTTTCAGTTTACACATAATCAGTTTAAATCTTTCTAGACCTCTACTATACATGAAAAAGAGTTTTTGTTTGCATTATTTGTTTCCAGAACTTAACATAAAGTCATCAAAATGCCACTGGTTGTAGTATAGGAGGATGCAACAACACACTAAAATTTTCAGTTGTGTTCTAAATATGGAATGATAAAATAATATTTTAATTGTTCTTTACTGGCAATGCTAATGGTTTGTACTGGTTTACCTGTTAGAAATCCTCTGGTGCTCTTAAGATCTTTAGACTATGCTATTACTTTTAAAGGAAATGTGTGGTTTTTTTCTTCAACTGTCAATCATCTGGTTGTTTTTAAAAATTATACAAAAAAGGGTGGTTTTCTCACTTTTTCCCCGGTTCATTGAATGCTGATAAGCGCACTTTTGGTACAGTAACCAGTATGCTATGCAGTAGTCCTTGTTGACTTTGTATCAGTGGCTGTGGATTGACTCCTTGGTGTAGTAAATTCTTCCTTGTTTATAGCGAACTGGCTTTACTATTTCTGTTTCTGTCATTGGAATGGTATTTTTATTCTCATGAGTTTTTACAACACTAATACAAGCAATGATTGCTGAAGGCAGTGTGATAATAATTAAGCCACTGAATTTAGCAATGTTAACACAAGGAGATGTAGATAGTACCCTTCCAAATACTAAATTCTGTTGTTTTGATACTTTGTCATGGGTGTGTGGTTTTTATTAAATATTTATTTTGACTACTAAAATATTCCCATTTACACTTTTCCACTAGTGCATAATTTTAATTTCTTACATGAAATGAAAATCTTTGCAATTTCAGTGTTGCTTTTATCCTTGTGCAATGCATATATTTTTGTTGAAATACACTACCGATTACCTAAACCCTGTGTTTTCCTTACTTATGAGAAAGAAAAGAAGTGTAAGAGCTGGATTCAGTAATAATTTAATTAATCATTAAATCTAACTCTTACTCTTCATGTTTCGTCTTATTTCATGATGTAGAAGTATTCCTTAGCAACTCCACTGTTTAACCTTAATCCTTTCCGTAACTGCTCAACTTTCTGCCTCGGGCACTAATCCAGCTGTAAGATGTAATATTTATCTCTGTGGGAGGGATCTTAAATGGTTGAAGGCCTTGCATGGACCTTTTCTTTATTATGTATCATTTGTAACATTACCACAACGGTTGCTTCCATGGTAATAACTGGGTGGGGGGAAGTGGGTTTTAAAACAAAACGATTTAAAAGCTGCAGACAGGAACAGATACGTGGTGTGCAGCTGTTCTTGATACAAAAGTTTTAAGTGCTGCTTGTAGTGAAGTGCTCCCGGGTATCTATCCTGGGTATCTATTGACCACACCTTGAAAATTGCTGTTTTATCTTGTCTGTGAGTAACTCGGATACTTGTAGCTAAAATAGCTGGTATGTTGACCTTTAGAGAAACTTGAAGTTACATATTAAGTCTTCCCTACAAACTTTTTTTTTTTTTTTTTTTTTTTTTTTACAAAAGAATTAGCCATTGTTCTGGGTGATACAAAGGAATGTTCGTTTGAAAAGGAAAGGAAGCGAGTAGAAAGAAAAGGAACTTTCTGATGGACCAGGCCAGGATTCTCTTCTCTTTTATATCAAGAGCTCCCAGAATCCCATTGCCACGCCACTTTCATTCGATCTGTAAATTGAAGAGGGGAGGAAAGGCACATTCTTGTCCAAGTAGCTCTTCTTTAGGGACTAGCGAGAATTGTTAGATATATTGCTGCAAAGAGGTGCCATCAGGTTTAACTAACTAAAATCACCAGACTAATGTAAGCTGAAGGGTGCTGGAGGTAAGTCTTTCACTCTGTTATTAGGTACTGTGCCCTCTTTGTCTCTTTAAAATAAACTTTAGTAAAAGCAAGTGTTTTTGACTAATGTCAGTGTGCTGAGTTGTATTTAGCCTGTTAGGGTGTGTCAGCCATTTTAAAATTAAACTCTTGTGAGAAAAATGGTTCAGTAAATTGAAGTGGCATAACTTCTGAAAAATAATCAAAATGGCATTTTCTCATTGGAAAACTATCAAAGAGAATAATTTTGGCTTTGCTTGCGGATAGAACAGAATAATCAACAGGTATTTTTCCCCTTCCAATTCAACCTATCTTTTTTTTCTTCTCCCCACCATCCTCGTGCAAGAACACCATAAATGTAATCTCTTCAGAACTCCCAGTTTCACTAATACACAAAACTGAGAATTTTCAAGGATAGGACAGGCATACTAAAATAATGTGTAGCCCTCTTCTCATACAATGCAATTGCTGTGGTGGCTAAAGAAACCTGAAGAGATGACTTCTGTAATCTTTGCATACGTACACAAATTGTTCAAACTTAAATGTTCAGCTGCAATAAGTATTTTAAGTGTTACACACATTTGCGCATATAATTTCAGTGCAGACATGAATTTGTCAGATCAATTTTGTGATCTTTTGCAGGTGAGTGCGCATAAAGAGTTAGCGGTAAATACATGTAAACCTAAGGATTAATTGGATATGCGTGCATATAGTTGGGACAACTGGATGCTTATGGCTAGTGCAGCTGCAGAAGGACAACGTGTAACTGTAGGTTAATCTGAGTATAGAAATTTTTCTTTGTTTTGCACATGACACATCTTAGGGCTTAATTTTAAAAAGTATGGCACCTATTCTGTATTTTCTAAGTATTATTCTTTGCCTTACAACCGGTTAAAAACACAGTCATTCAGATCTGATTTTTTTTTTTTTTTCTTTCAGTCTGTGGGGTTTTATTAGTTCTGTCAGGGAAATAGTTGGGTATTGAGAAGAACGGGAAACACTTTCCTACAAACGGGCACATACAAAATGTTGGAGATTGGAGTCACAAAGGATTCATTGGGACAAATTCTTTTCAATGTGCAGTGCAGTTTGGACCTTGATTAGGCAATACTGGAAGAGAGAAAGTCAAGCTAAGAGTAAACATGCAGGAAGATTTGCTGTGGGTGGAGGGTTTCATATAAAGGAAAGCAAGAAAATATGCAACCTGTGTGCTGCCAGAGCCTTTAACTGAAGGAAGTCAGAAGCTTTACATTTCTGCTCAGTTGTGGAGACTTACTGAACTGCGCCTTATTTTTGTCCATAACAGCAATTGCAGTATATTTAAAAAGAAAACTACATGCTGACAGGTAAGTGTGTCTTGGCTTCAACCTGTGAAATAATGACTGTGTAGCTGTAAAACCTATGGGGACTTCTCATACAGCTCTCTGACATGAAGCAGACAGGCTCAGAAGAACCTCCAGCTCTGAACGGGATGTGGGTTTGTTCTGTGCCTATGAGATGCAAAAGATGGACATGTTCTTTGTTTTCCCAGTTACTGAGTTCCCCCTAAATGTATTTAAATTGCCATTGTCGGTATGTTTTATTACTCAGCCTTCATTCACCACAGCTAGCTGAACCATAGGCCTGTGGGATAGGCAACCTCATGTCACTCAAAGACACGAGTGACCTCACACTCAGAGTTGTGTTCAACAGCTTGATGTCCAAGTGGAGACCAGTTACAAGTGGTGTTCCTCAGGGTTTGGTACTGGGACCAGTGCTGTTTAACATCTTTGGTGACATGGACAAGGGGACTGAGTGCACCCTCAGCAAGTTTGCCAATGATACCAAGCTGTGTGGCAAGGTAGACACTCTGGAGGGGTGGGATGCCATCCAGAGGGACCTGGACAGGCTGGAGAGGTGGGCCATGCCAACCTCATGAAGTTCAACAAGGCCAAGTGCAGTGCCCTGCATGTGGGCCAGGGCAATCCCAAGCACAAACAGGCTGGGCAGGGAATGCATGGAGAGCAGTGCTGAGGAGAAGGCACTCGGGGTGCTGATTGATGAGAAGCTCAACATTACCTGTCAATGCATGATCGCAACCCAGAAAGGCAACCGTATCCTGGGTTGCATCAAAAGAAGTGTGTCCAGCAGGCTGAGGGAGGCGATTATGCCTGTCTACTCTGCTCTGGTGAGACCCCACCTGGAGTACTGCTTCCAGCTCTGGAGTCTGCAACATAAGAAGGACATGAACCCATTGGATTGGGTCTAGAGGAGGGGCACAAAGATGATCAGAGGGCTGGAGCACCTCTCCTATGAGGACAGGCTGAGAGAGTTGGGGTTGTTCAGCCTTGAGAAGAGAAGACTCTGGGGAGACCTTATAGCGGCCTTCCAGTGTCTAAATGGGGCCTACAGGAGTGCTGGGGAAGGACTTTGCAAACGTATGTAGTGATAGGTTCAGGGGAATGGCTTTAAACTGGAAGAGGGTAGATTTAGAATAGATATTAGGAAGCAATTTTTCACTCTGAGGGTGGTGAGGCACTTCCCAGAGAAGTTGTGGAAGCTTCATCCCTGGAGGTGTTCAAGGCCAGGCTGGATGGGGCTTTGGTCTAGAGGGAGGTGTCCCTGCCCATGGCAGGGGGGTTGGAACTCGATGATCTTCAAGGTCCCTTCCAACCTAAACCATTCTATGATTCTATGTTTAATGTGACTTCAGAGTGAAGCACTGACCTGCGAGAAATGTGGATTTTTTGATAGTGGAGTAAGCGCTCTCCTTTTGCCCAAAGCAAGAGTTGCTGAAACACTTTGGCACTGTGCGTGTATGTTGTCCAGCGCAACATCTCAGCAGCTTTCTCTTCCTCACAGCTGCCAGGCGCTCCAACACTGAGGGGCACAGAGAGCAGCTCTTTGGGTCCGGTAGTTTAGCTGCCTGCTGCTTCATTGTTGGGGGAGTTTATTGCGGTATCGGCCGCGCCATGTAGCTGCAAAGCTGCTCACATACCTGCTCCCAGGGTATGGAGCTTTGGGCTGAACATGCAGGCATTTCTTCCTTCCTGAAGTTTCCTTTGGAAAGACTTAATGAAGATCAGAACAGCTCGGGGAGGTGAGCAGCCCGCCCCAGGCCTTTGCAGACTTTGCATCCCACAGAAGCACCAGGATGAGTCCCAGTTTGGGTGAGTAAATGCGGCTGGGCTTTTCCTCGCAGCGGCTCTATAATCCACCGCTGCCTGGCAAAACGTCTGGAAGTGCAGCAGAACCTGCTACTCCTGTAAAGCCCTGCTGCCACCGCTGCTGGGTAACCACAATTTTGCTGCTCTGACTTCCAGCCTAGGGATCCTGCTTCGCTTAGACAGAAAGCTTGAGAATGGAAAGGCTGGAAGGCACCTCTCCCCCCACCTGTCCTTCACCTCACTTTCTCTCCGTACAAAACTGTAACACGCTTTGTACAATGCTTCAACTGATCAAGA
>NW_009647830.1:5015358-5088796 GCF_000708025.1 Charadrius vociferus | reverse complement strand
GAGTTTACTATGGTACGTACGTTGCTACGCTCCACATATTTATATTTTTTTTTAAAGAATAATCCTAGATAGATATCACATTATTTTCATAGCATTCAGGGAGTGGTAGTGCAGCTAGTAATCTTTGAAGGCTTAAAAACTGCTTTCTGAAGTCTAATGTTTAGTGTCTGTCTCCAAACCAGTGGTCCTGCATGTGGTATAGATATCTGTCTTGCAAACAGCCAGAAGAAATTTTGTATAGACACATCAGTCTCCCTCAAACAAAAATCAATGATGGGGAAAAAAAAAAAAAAAAATCCAAAACAAAACACCCCCAAATCAAAACAAAACAAAACCACCACAGAACCTTCTGAGTAATTATCCTGGGATGGGAATAACATAATAAGCTGTGTAACTTTCTTGGGCTAGGAAACAGTTCCAGAAAAACACGTTCAACCTTCCCCAACACAGTCATACTTTCAAAGATTGCTAGAAAGAGAACTGGACTTTACAGATACCATATACTCTGAAGTAAGGAATTCCGTTTAAAACAAAATATAATGCTAACAGACTCCAGCATAAGACAGACAACTGTTAGTTGCTACATCTTTACCAGTATAAGAAATACACTATCAAAAAAGAAGTGAGTAAAAAGCCCCTGTTCAGCTGGTGTCTTCCCTGCTGCTTACAGAACTGTAGATTTCTTTTGTTAAATGCCCATACAGAGGCACCAACATTGTTTACAGCGAGTTTAGAGGCTATGTGCTTGTTTGGGTGAGCTCAGCCTTTTTCAGATGTGGACAGAAACAAAGAAAGAAACAAAATGCTTGGGTTTGTGGGGCTTTGCATGCCAGACCACACCTTGGCATTGTGGAAAAACGTATATATACTTGCCAGAATTTTAGTTACTGGTAGGTAAACGTAGCAGGCAAATTGGTGTATTTGATATAGTTTTGGGGGGGGTGATATGATGTACAAGCTTTATATGAGGTTAGTAATTCTCTGTGTTTCTTCTACACTGCAACTGTTATGAATGTGAAAGCTGAAAGATTCCAGGTAGAATAGAAATAAGCATTAAAATAAAGCATGTTGTTCAGATTTCCTACACCTATTCAGCATATACATTTGTTCCTTACATGTAATTATTGGGGCATTGTCTTTTTAAATACACATAGCAAGGTATTTTTAATTATTTGTGTATTCATCCGCGCACAATGAGAGTAGGTGGAGGAGGAAAATACAACAATTACAGGATGTCTTACCAAAAGTAGAAGTCATAAATCTTAATTTTTAAAATATCATCTTGAACATGCACTCACCTTTACTTCGTTTGCAATTGTTAACCCAGTCCTACGTTTTTGTGGTGCGTGATTGTCGTTAGAGCATGATGCTGTAGCACTAACTCCCCAGGACTGAGCGCTCAAACGAGATGGTGACAACTGGTGCTTACAGGAGGGGGGGATTAGATGTTTAACTCTCCTCAGCCTGAAGCTGAAGAATTGGGGCTGGCTTGTTTGTTTGGGCACACTGCTCGTTTCATCTACGGGAACATCAGATTTTATAGATGACTCTCTCAGTGTGCAAGATAACATAATTTCTCTGTAAATGTGTGCCTTCTCATTAGCAGACAGAGATAGCATGATGATATTGGGCACACCTGAAAGCTGTAGAGGGTACAAATAAGGGAAGCCAAATCATAAGAAATATTAACTGTTATTGAAATCCAGTAAGATAAAAGGTAATGAGTGCTGTGCTCTGAAGTTATGCAAAAACATGTTGTCCTACTCAGTTAAAAAAAACAGACAACAATTGATAAAAGAAGTTTAAAAGGAGCTTCCAAACACCTTTTCTACCCTCTCAAACAAGTTTTAAACAGGTTTGGAATGCTGAGTTTTTTCAGGTCTATACATAAACATTTATCACTTTTCCAGTATAAATAGCTACAAACAAATAAATAGAGACAATGAAAGGTATGTGAAAGCTTAAAACTCATGAAATTCAAATACTGTACAGAAACATAAAAGAAGCTGAATGAGTGCTATTTCTTTAGATGTATTTCTATGAGTGGGTTTGCCTGAAGTTAAAATATGAGCTGTATTGATGAGGATTATTTGGATGAGTCACACTATATTTCTGTCCCTTACTTGGGTGAATGTAGTCAAGGTTTTAGCGCAAATATTTAGGTTTAAATTTACATTTCCAGGGATATTCCTTCAGCCGTTTTTACAAATATTGCAAAAGAACTAATTTGCTAGAATATTCATGAAGAGCAATAATAAGCAGCATAATTAAGTTTTGGGAGTAATTTCTTTCTGATGAATATACATGAAAAAGTATGTATTTAAAAAAAAATATGCATTGCACAAGGATAAAAGCAACACTGTAATTACAAAGATTAAGAAATTACTATGATGCATAAGGATTTTCCAAGGATTTTCCAATTATTTGCACTGGTTTATCCTGTGATAAAAATAACAAAAGGAAACCCCTTTCCTTTGAGTTTGCTTTTGATTATCTTACTGTCTGTAGGACCTTTTTCCCCTAAAAAAACCCATGTATGACTACAAAATTGACAGATGATCCTTCGTCTTATAAACACAAAACACATTATGACTGTAGAAAAAGAAAAGAACATAAACCAAAAGGCAACTGAAATGCAAGAAGGCATCTAAGGGTTTTTGTTTTAAAAATCAATAACAAAATAACAAACACTTTTATCTTAGGCTGTCTGGTGTCTGGGTGTCCTAAGAACCTTTTGACTGATGAGGAAATACAGCAAACTAACTCATCAATTACTGAACATCTCAACTTTAGACTTTAAAAAGCATCTTGTATGGTGGTTTTTGCTAGTATACTACTCCTCCTTCAGCTCTTGATGAAAGAGTATAAAGGGGTTGAAGGTGAGATTGTATTTCAGTAGCACAATCTCTGTATTTCTGGGATACTTTAGGGTTCTCTTCCCTTTGTTCTCTTGTGTTCTTTTGTTTCTGTGGCACTGGTCCTTCCTCACACTGCCAGTGTTCAAGGACATAAGGCTGTAAAGAAGGAAAAGAAAAAGCAGAAGAGCTAACTGAAGGTTTTTAAGTCTTTATATATGTATTACTAATAAGCATCTTCAGTGTCCTGCTTTTTGCTTCTGATTTAAATATATATTTATAACGTATATATGTATATAAATCACATACGTAAGTCTTTGCTAAAGAACTGGAACACAATTATTTCAACATTCGCTAGGAAGAGTGCTCATTGCGCTTTATTATTGAAAACTATTATTATTGCTATGTGGAACAGCAATGCAGAAAATTACCTACAGGCAACGATGACCGAGTTACTGCTTCAGGTTATTACCTAGTGTGGAGCAGTTGCATAAATCACGCACATAATCAGCTAAGTGCAGAGACTTGCATAAATAAATCTATAGAGTAGTATAACACGTAGGGCCTAGCACCATGTAACAGAATTTTACTGTTCTATCTTGTGGTTGGGTTTATTTACTGCTCAGGATCTGTCAGGGTTTCGAGAAGGTGGTAGTTTCTGCTCCTGGGGGCAGCAATTGTTCAGGCAGTTGTTCATCTGCTGTCCATTATCTCTTCAGAGGTGAAGGCTGTTATCTTTGTACTTGACCTCTTGGTAAGTATCTTGATAAAAGAAGGAGCAGAGGGGTAGAGTCAACAAGCTAAACTAGAACAGGATTTCAAGCAGATCATGATTACATCAAAAACAGCTGATCTACGGATAAGGATGAAATCAGTTAGCATTATTCTATATTTCTGTCCTGCATGTAGCTATTTGCTGATAGTCTTCCTTGCGGTCCTGGTAGCAACTTTAGTACAGTTTAGGCCAACAATATAAATCCTCCATGTGACAGGATAAATTGCAATGCTCTCAATAACACCCCTGGACGATGTGGCATCTGACCTAAGAAGCTTATAATCATGAAAGTATGTGATGATCTAAACTGGGAAATAAATAAAAATGGCATTTCCATTATATATTGGGGATTAGCAATAAAGCATCTAGAGTCTTACAAAGCTTCTTAATTTCACTGAAATATTGTGATCTTCATGATAATATCTCTCCAGGCCTGTAGTTTTCTTCTTAAGAACATATTGCTTTTCTGCAACTGCATAATTAGAGAGAAAATAGTAATTTGCTTTTAAATGTTACTGTCAAATCCCATACTTACAAATTTTTAATTTTAATTCAGGGTGATCATGCATACATCCTGAAGACACTGTATGTAGAATGGCATCGAACAATGAAAGTGCTGTGAAGGCCATGTTTGGAATATTGCAGGTACGACGTGACTGGAAAGTGTTAAGAGAGAGAAAAAATATTTCCAATGTTTTTGAACACAAAGATACAACCAGTGTATCAAGACATGTTTACTCCACAGTTTACTGAGTGCTTGAGTACACACTAGAGAAATACCATTTCCAACTTGCTTTTCACTTCTCTTTTTCTAAGCATTTGCTATCAAAGAGTGAAAGTGGGTTACATAGACTACAATCTAATTCGGTGTGGCTGCTCTTAGAGGGATTCTGTTGTGTACCCAAGGTGGTCGGGGGCTGTAGCATATGTGTGAAGAGAGGCTGAAGAACCTGATTTTGTTTTGCCTAAAGGTGACAAGACTATAAGGGCTTCTTAGTGCAGCCTTCAAATCTCCGTAGGTATTTGCACAGAAGCTGGAGCCAGATTCTCCTCGGTGATGCATGGCAAAAGGTAATAGATGCAAGTTGCAGCACGGGAAATTCTAATTAAAAGCAAGAAAATAATTCTTCTCAGCATTCCCATTTGCAGATGATCACGCTTTTCAGGGGCGCGTCACCCCTTTGGCGTATTCGCTGCTTCAGGCTCTTCAGCAGTCACATCCCTGTGAGAACAGGACTGTACTGGCCACACACTTCAGCAGAGCTGGAGCGAGTAATTTTTCTGTGCCAGATGTTGTTTGGGCTAACTCCAGGCATACACAGTAGAATTTGAAAAGATACAGAGAATGATAACAGCAACTAAACTGCTGCAAATGCATCACAAAGTTTATGCTGTTACTTATGCAAGGGGTTTCCAGGGTAGAAGAGATCCAGGGAAGAATCGTGCAAGTTACAGTAAAGGTGAACAGGAAATGACTTTTCTTTATTTCGCTTAATACCAGGCTGGGGGACTTAAATGAATGAAGACTTTATTGACAAAAAGAATGGTTTCATAGAATACATAGTTAAATTCTATAGTTCATTGCAAGATGTTGTGGTTGCTGCAGTCCCACAAACCAAACAGCTACACTGATGAAAGTGAAGATCTATGAAATACCATTAAACACAAGGAAATAGCTGCAACTTCTGGTTTAGGAAGTTCCTTGTGTGCAAACTCCCCAAACCTGGTAGAATATACCAAGAAAAAAACAAACCACCATGTACTCACATTATTCCTAAACTTGTTTCTAAACTCTTCCTTTAAGCATTTGGCAGTAGACAGAATTGGAGATTCCCTAGCAATCTAAATGTATTTTTGGTCTGATCCATAAGAAATATTATTCTTAACTTCAAAACCATCAGAGAAAAAAGTAGAAAAGTTTTGATTGGAGTAACACAGAATAAAGAATCGCCTATTGTAAACCCCAGTTTTGGATATATAAATATAGATGAAGATTTTGTCTGCAATGGTTTCAGACAGATAAATGTTATGGGATTGTCAACTTTGCAAATACAGACTAGGGAACAAATACTAAGAATATGGTAAGGCCTGGATATTTGTGTCCTTGCTGGTCAGCAAATTGTTAGTTAGATGGGCTGTGAACCTGCAAAAGGTGACATTAATTAAAATGAGTTTTGATAAGTAGTGGGGTATTTGAGAGAATCCGGCTGTAAAAAACAGCTTTGCAGGGAAAAAAAAAATTACAAACTGATTTATTTTAAATTAAGTGGAAAAAATAAGTGGTCTGTTATTCAAGTCTGGTTTTGCAAAGGGCAGATTTTTATACACAGATGTACTACGACAATTAAAAAGTGTCCTGGTTTCAGCTGGGATGGAGTTAATTTTCTTTCTAGTAGCTGCTGTATTTTGGATTTAGTATGAGAATAATGCTGATAACACCTATTGTTTTAGTTGTTGCTAAGTGTTGTTTACATTAGTCAGGGACTTTTTCATCTTCCCAAAGAAGGTGTGAGAGGGCATAGACAGGACAAGCTGGCCAAAGGAATATTCCATACCGAAGACATCACGCTCAGTGTATATATAAAGGGGGTTGGTCAGGGGGCAGGAATCTGTGATCGCTGCTTGGGACAGGCTGGGCAACAGATCCTTGGGTGATGAGAGTGACTTGTGTTGTATCACTTTATTTGGTATATTCTTTTACCATTATTATTATTTTGCTCTTCTGTTGCCGTTCTATTAAACTGTCTTATCTTAACCGACGAGGTTTGGGTGGATTTCTCCCCGCCCCCTCTCCTTTTCTCCCTCTTCTCCCTATCCTGCTGCGGGGAGGGGTGGAGTGAGCAAGTGGCTGCGTGGTCCCAGTTGCTGGCAGGGGTTAAACCATGAAAAATGGATAAAATAAAAGTAGAGAAAGGTGGAACTGAAATACCATAGATTTCTCTATGTAGACTGAGACACTTTTTTTATAGTTGATTCATCAGATAAAGAAAACACTTGATACCATCTTTCTGAAATACTGCTCTGGAGAAACTAATAGTTAAACTACAAATGACAAGAATTAACTACAAATTACAAGAATCAATGGAGTTATTGGAGGGTGGATAAAAGCTATCCAAAAGAGAAAGAGCGACAGGCAGCCCTGCAATATCTGGTAGCACAGTAGTTACTAGCAATGTTCCTAAAAGAACTTGGCACTGGACTTCTTTAATATTGTCAGTAATGGCCATGGTAGGAATAGAGTAAAAATGCTGATTGTGTCTGTTGACAGTATGAATCTGTAAGTATCGTAAGTACAGGGTAGGGTATTGTATAAAATCACTTGTTAGGACTGGTTTAGTAGAAATGGGATGAAACTCAATAATAGATAATTTAAAGTGATGCACCCTGGTATTGGTAACAAACTTCTGTTGAAAGCTAGAAGTTTGCAAAGAACTGAGGTGAAGTGCAGTTGGCTGTCCTACATAACGGCAGGATTGTAAACTACTGAAGCCATTTAGCCAGAGAATGAGTTGACTGTGTTGAAAAGGTAACTGCAGTAGAAATAGAGATGTTCCTACTACGAGACACTGGTGATGCTCATCTGGAATACTCACTTGGTTTTCATTATCTATGTTCAAGATCAAGAAATTCAAACTAAAACAATTACACAAAATCTGTGCTGGATGAATAAGGAAAGCAGGGGGCTTATCTTCTGCATCCACGGCAGAGGGGGATGGAGCTTGTTATCTGAGGCTAAACAAGTCAAAAGGGCATGTAGTTATCAAGATATTCAGTAGGAGGATGAAAACTGGAAGAAAAATTACCATTTAGGCTAAAAGCCAATGTTTGTACAAGAACAAAAAGGGAGAAAACAATTATAAATAAACTCGGGCTGGAAATGAGGCAAAAGGCCCAGTCTACTGGAACAATAAATTTTGGGACTATCTTTAAAGAAGGGGGAGGGTGGGTGGGAAAGAAAGGTTATTTTAAGATAAGGCTATGAACAGTTTTGAAATTGAATGCATTAAATGCTGCCTGTAATAATAAAGAATTAAATTTTGTGATCCAGGAGGTTCATGTTGTGCTTCCTTAAAGCACAAAGAGCTAAGAAATGATAGGAATTTCCATCCCATCTTCTGTTTGTTTTAGAGTGTATGTTTAAATTGGAGGCACTCTTGTGAAAGTAACAATGCCTATTGCAAACTGATGTATTTTTCATGTAAATCTTTCTGCACAGAACAATGCAAAAATAGATCATATTAAAATTGCCTGTTTTCAGTGGTTATAATGTCACTGAAATCTTAATGCAGCGGTGAAAATAAGTTGTCTAAACTTGCATTTTTATTTTCTTCCTGAATTATTTTGATGTCTTATTCCTTTGAATTAAGAAGCTCCCATGATGGGTTAAATGAAGGAACTTTTAAAGAGCCAATTCAGTGATGATAAGACAAACCCCTCGACGCACAAAGTACCAGTGTCACGTGTGCTGAGTTACTGGTGGAGTTTGTGGGGGGAGTACATGAAGTAACTGAAAGTTTGCAGTAGAATTCAGTTTTTATGAAGATGCAAATATTGCCTTTTTATATGTATTGGAGATGGTAGTGAAAGCTTTACAAAACACTGGAGTGAATCAGTATTGTGGGTAATATGAAGAGAAGAATATGCATATTTCTCCCTTTCTTGTTTCCATGCCTTCTAGCTTGTAGTCCTAGATGACAGTTCACTACAACCATAGCTATAATAAAATGTATTTATTATACATTATAATAACAGTCAAAGTGAAAAACTGGTTATAAATCCAAAAGAAATGGGAAATGTGTTATTTTGTACCAGATTATATTCTTGGTTTTTAATATAATGTATAGTTCTGACTTTATATGTATATGAAATGTAAATCAGAGGCACAGGAAACATTTTAACCAGTTAAGGTAGTAAGTAATACAGAACAAAAGTAAAATCTACTTTATTCTGTTATTCAGGAAATATGGAAAAAAAATGGTCGCTGAAATAATTTATTTAAATTTAAAGAAAAACAAAAGAATATTTCAGAAACATCTTTTACATGTTAATTAAAAGAAGAGCAGTGAAAGCAATTCTAAGATCACAATGAAGCAATGGCAATACCAAAGAACGTAGAGAATGTACGCTTAAATATAAAACGAGGTCCTGGAGTTTCTGGCTTTTCTTTTTAAAAAGAATTGTTGAACACAATTTTGGAAAATATGGTCTGATCTTCATTCAAACTTTTTGTATGTCTCCCTTTTGTTTCTGAGAGCATGAGGATCTAAAGAATGTACTTGCACTATAATAACTGCTTAATTCAGAAAAGATCCAAATGTAAACCCAACTATCATAATTAATAATTTTATTTCTCATTGGTTAACAGGTTCTTCCAGGAGAAGTCATATATCTGAAATTCCAGGTGAGGGTCTATCTCGAAATTTTTGACACCCAAGAGGCATAAACACATTTTTATATTTATACTGAATCAATATTATATCATCTTTATTAAAATTTTGGGGGTGACAATTTGTATTTTGAAGTGTTTCCTGTTTGTATTGCGGTAAAGGTTTGACACTGCAATGCTAAAGACTTAGAAATATGTCTTGGCACATACACGAGAAGGTAAGTGCAGGCAGCCCATCTTTGCCACTGCTGTGAGATGGCTGACTGTGATAACCATGATCCCAAAACAGGATAAATCACTGCAGGGTTGTGCCTAATTTAAGACATTCTTTCTGAGCAGCAGAGGTTTAATCCAAAACCTAGGAGCATGTCCTAATCTTCATCCCATCAGTGCCTTCTTTTGACTGCCTTCAAAACTTTTGCTTCCTAGAAGATCTACGGTTTCACCTATTTCTGAACAGCATGTGCTAGACCTGTGAGGTTCTTAAATGCCTGGCTGCCACGTGAGGGATGCAAGGCTGAAATGCAGGTCCTCAGTAACCCTGCTCAGCTGTCATCCCATGCTGAGACTTTCCTCGCATACGCTGGATTCACTTCCGCAGCACCCTAAGCTTCTGCTTGTCGAGTTCTCACAGGGCTTAAGTTATATCACTACGTGCATGCGCCGTCCCAAGTCATTAAGGCTCTGAAGTGCTCAGTTCTCAGCCTTCAAAAGACAGACCCACTTGAGCTCGTGTTCCTATAGAGGTTTACTCCCTTTCCCATTCTTAAATTTATTGGTAGGATCCAGCCTTGCACAAAACATAAATCAAGAAAAAGGTTTACTTTTGGGTTGGTTTTTTTTTTTTTGGTGTTTTTGAGGGTCTAACAATCTGTTATTACAGGTTTGCTTTGTATGCAGAAGTTTTAGATGTAAAGCTAACCTCTTGATTTGAGACTGCCCTCAAATGGCACCAGGGCTACATTTTAAGGCATGTTTCTCTTACTCTTGAGAATGTTCTATTGAGAGCAGTAGTGATTTAGTTTAGGTCTTCATTAGGACATAAGCTTTCAGCAGTTGGAGGAAATCTCCTGACACTGGACCCATTCACATTACCTCGGAGAACCTGCATCGTTTTTCACACTGCTTTATCTCATCTTTATTGAAAATGACAGTTTTGTTGTTTTTATTTAATTCTCTCCTGTATTCAGAGAGAAGAGTTTGTTCGTGTGGAATGTCCCCCGCTTTTTTTTTTTTTTTCCTGGCAAGACTAATTTGTCTTGTAAAGAAAAAAAATCATTTTTATACAATCTAACAGATGACTATAAGAATTTTGCTTTTTAAATATCTCAGAGTTCTGACCTACAACAGCTAAGTGCTTAATTGTTCCATTTTGAACTCAGAGCCCAGATATGTCTCATACAAGGAAAGGATCTTGATTAGATTTATCCCAAGTGTGGGATAGATGAGGCTAGATGTGGAAAAAACACTTTCCTCCTCCTCTTGTCACTAGTATTCCAGAGTAGATTTTTTTTGTTTCTGTGTTCTGTAACAGGAATCTGGCAAAACAAGCTGTTTTGTTTTAACTTTCTTTTAGGCAAAAATGTCTGTTCAAATAAACGCTTATAAGTTATCTCTTAATGTAGAAAACAGGCACACTCAAACAGTTAGTCCAGGAAAAGATTTATTAGATTTATGAAAAAGGTCTTACATTCTTCCATAATTATAGAAAAAAGGTATGAAATAGATTGGATATGGGCAGCCATAGCCATGGAAAATATCTTATTAAGATCTTACCAGCAATGTAATTCACAGGCAATACAACATACAGTGACAAAGATGATGGGGCAAATAAGTAACAGGCAAAAGCAACTCTCATAAATCTGTTGAGTCATTTTCACTCCCAAAATATCATTGCAGTGAAATTAAAAATTAACATGGTGAAAAAAACCATGGGGGGGATAAGAGGGAGGGGAAATTATACATATACATATATATTGTATATATACATGAAATATTTATATACACACATATATATTACTATATATTAATATATAATATTGTCTAGTAGATATAATATATACATTATATAATGTTTATGTATATAAAAGTTCTTTGGCGGGTTTACCACATTGTTACTCATACTTTTTAATGAGTTTCTTACGAGACTCTGTGCCTTGTGTTTTATTTTTTCATAGCACTGTTAAATTATCTTTTTCTCCCTTTTCTGCATTCTTTTCTTTAAAGGCAAAAAGCACGTTGGACCAGACCCTGTAGGAGAAATTTTTTGAAATTTTCAGAAACATTTCTGGGGGCCACATGGATAAGATGGCATATGACTAACGTAGGAAATTAAGTGTGAGGAAAGTTACGGATTTTTTTTGCAATGTACTAGGTGCCTCCCAATAATTGCTTGTGCCCATGTTTTCATTCCACTGTAAATGAAAGGAATCTAACACTGTGCTGAAGGTGGCAGTTTCCAATCAGATAGCACATTGCAGATTCATAACCTGCCTTTTTCTCACAATGAGAGAAAGAGAGCCATGTAACCTGTCCTAAGTTTTGTTACAGTATTTTTTCAACCTGCCATGTTACTCGAATTAGTAATAAAATAAACTACAAAAATATCATCATAATATTCAAGTAGAGTAAATATTGTGTGAGAGAAGGCATTGATTAAGTGGATTTTTGTACAGCTAATGTAGATTTTTCACTGTATTCCCTATTCAAATAACATTTCCAGCAAAGAATTCTTAAGCCATAATCACAGCCATTCTCACAGATACCTCATTTTTCACTATGTAAACAAATTGAAAACATTCAAAATGGAAATTGTATTTCTACTTACACGTTGGTTGCTCTTTTTTTTTCTTCTTGAGTAAATAAAGTTGGAAATAATACTATCCAAATAGAAGCACTCCTTTATGATAGGAATTTTTGCATATATATTCAGGTAACTTGTGTAAGCATATCACACAGAAAGATAAGTGAAATCAGATGAGGAAACAAACTGTGTGGGATCTGGAGAAAGAGGACTTGAAAGGAGAGGAGGTCCTGGGGTTAAATCTCCTCTCTCATAACTCTCAAATGCATATAAACTGTTCTGCTGTTAAGTCACAATGTTTGTTTGGATTTTTTAATCTCTTATGAGTTATACACATGAAGAGGTGTTGTTCCCAGAGAAGCTCATGTGGGTTTATAACAATCTGACTGTGGTAACTTGCAAGTTAGTCAGCAATGAATTCATCTGACTTTGAAACAAAATCCCGCTCAAGATTGAATTTGGCATGAGATTTTTAAAAAGTTTGCGTTTTTAATATATTTGGAAGATAAGGTGATGGATATAATTTTGACAAGCCTAATTACAAATTCTGTAGACCTGAGCTTCAGCAGCTGGGATCTTTGATGGCAGCAATGTATAAAAAGGAGAATATTTGTAAAACCTTTAATACTATCATACATAGTTTTCTGTGTATGTAGAAGTACATCTCAGAAATCAATCCTTCTAATATACTGATCTGATAAATATTTTCCAAAGAGACCTGAAAGATGACTCGTGAAAATATGTTGATTCATAATTTGTTACAGTTCGCCTGTTAATAATTAATGCTGGCAATGCTACATAGTTCAGAACAGTGAGCAAAAAGTTAAACTCTTCAGAGTATCTTTATAATCCCGGTGTTTTTTTGACCTTACTGGAGATTCAACTTTTATTCTGCATTTGTAGAAGTCAGCACTTCAGATTCTATAACAGACCATTTTTACAGTAGGTCTGGAAGATCTCACATTGTTAGAATAAAAACTAGACTTCTTTTGGATGATCAGAGCAAACATTGAAGATGTGACCTTTGATTTTCTTCCTTATTGCACTGTTACATGACCAAAATAAAGATTCTTAGCTTTTAAGGCCAATTATTTTATAAAGTTAGTATGAAATATTGCAATCCATGAAAATTTTTAGTGGAATCTTCCAGTAGACTAATCCTTGATATGCTGGGTAGTGAACTAAATGAAGCTCAAATTATGTTTTCATGCTGAGCAAAACTGAGTTTCATCTGCATAGTGTGTATGCAACTTGCATTGAAGACTTTAATACTTATACAAAAAATGAAGTTGTTACAACTTTTGCCTTCAATGACTTTTAGGAGATAAAATTATTCTACTCACAGTGGACCTAGAATTCTCTCCTTTCTCTCTATTGGTGTCAGTAGCCATGGGTCAAAGGTTAGCTTGTGACACTTCTAAGCCTTCAAATATTTTGGCTACGTCCATGTTTTATTTTTTTCTTTAATTTCCCCATATTACATAATTCTTTTATGTTAAGTTTCGAAAAGGGTATGTATTCTTGTCTATGTACAGACAAGAGTTCTGATATCGTCATACTATCTTACTGCCTGCTATTATTGCTTTAAACAATCTGAGAAACAATAGTTATGTCATTTGTCATTTCCTTTTCAGGACAAGCACCACAATCAAGAAGGTTGCTATGGAAGTACTGCTCTTCATTTTTAATGTCAAACAACACAGTATTAAAAAAAAAAGAAAAGAAAAGAAAGGAAAAAGAATTGTGACTGTACAAGTGAGTCTTGTCTTCATATCTGCTCCTACATCCTAGAGGAATTTACCCCAGGATTTCAGGTCAGCTGACAAGTATATTCCCTTATTTGAGTAGACTGAGAGCCTATCTTACCCTGTGACAATTCTCTTGTGCCACAGAAGCAGAGTTACTTGTCCTGGATGATAGGCAGTTTCAGATGTTCTGCCCCTATAGATTATAGAAACAGAATGAGGAACCCCTGTATGTTGCTGATGTTTTCTTTTAATGGGAAACTGGTGTGGGAGGTAGATGGTAGATCTGATCTGTGTTGAACCTGTGAAGAAATGTGCTGGTGTGATGTGCCTACGCAATGAGATTTTTTTAGTCTAACTGTATCAGACAGCTGTCATTTGAGAAGTGATCAAAGCCTGTAGTCCACCTGAATGAGACAAAATTTGGTGGCTAAACATTATTGCCCATAACTCTGGGATTTAGTGCCAAGAATTTTTCTAAACTTTTCTTTAAGTAAGGTCTTTTTCCTCAACCTTCTGTATAAAGAAAGGACATACACCTACATGCGCAGCTGACATGCTTGTAACCTGTCCAGTCATGTTGTGAGATATCAAAGAGTTGGACATGTTCAGACACGAGTCCCTTCATGCATTCAGGGAGTGCTCAAGTCTGAGCTTCCATATGCTTTTTGCTGTCTTTATGGACCTGTCTCATTTGTGAGAATGCGACTGCACTTTTAATGAAAGCATATTAAAATGGCTATGGGAGCCTTTCAAAATTATTTCCTTTGCTAACTATGTTGCTTCTTTACTGCTGAGTTCAGTTTTAGACCAAAGTTTTTCATTTCTTCACTGGCCGTATCAGGTCAGCACATTTTCTTTCTTGGTGGTAGTGATGTAGGTATATATCTCAGAGAACAGGAGCTATGTGTATACTCCAAAGACAGATTGTAAAATATTCTGTTTGAAACCCAAGCCACTGACGTTCTTACTAGAAAACTGTTGTCATGCAACAAGTGGTAGATGATATACTTAGGAAAATCAATGAATAAAGGTATATCCCAATTTTAACAAATATTCCCAGTGAACAAGACAAAGTTGTTTGTAGATTGCTTAAAAATTACTCCCATGTTTCAGAAAACGTATGTTTAAAATGAGAGTTAATTATATCAAGGGACATAGGAAAATTATTTATGATATTCCTAAGAGTCATGTTTGGAGTTATTTGACGGTAGAATGGGTAATAAATTTTCTTAAGTAAAGCATTGTTGAAAAAGCCAATTTATAGACCTTTATTGTGTTTTGTTCAAATGAACTTTTGATGGTTCAATTAATTTTGGGGGATGTCAACACAAGAGTCTCACTGGGATATAGACAATGTGCCAGGATTTTTGGTGGATGTACAGCGTGTTCAGAAAAGCTGCACTGCTGGAAGCAGTGTGGCCACCAATCTTGTAATGACCTAGTGATTGACCTTGTGAATAACCTTGTAAATGAGATCTTCTTAGGAGATTTGTGAATTCTCTTAACAGTGAAGAAGCCAAGAACATACAATGAGGATAGTCAGGGCCAAAATCTTCCAATTTACTGGAAAGCCCTTCCAAAAAGTAAACACAAATTCTGTCAAAGCAGAATCCTGATTTTCAGGCGGTTTATATCTCTATTAGAAATATCGGGTGTGAATATCTTTTACCTTCACTGAAAGACAGAATTTATTCATAAATCAGAATTCTAAAGGTGCTTTAACTGAAGCATAGTTGAAAGACACACATGCTACTTTCTCAGTGCTATTCAGTAAAACACGTATGATTGCAGTATTTCATATGATATTTTGGCACTGTCAAGCCCGTCTTCTGCTTGCAGATGAAAATACTTGTTGCCTTTGTAACAGGTTCACCATTTTGAGTTACATTCTTCTTCTAAAGCCTGTTAGTCCTGAAAAAAAACAAAAGCAGAAAGTCAAGAGCTTCAAAGTTGTACTGATTTGGGCCATTGGCAAGATCTATTTAGTAATCAGTTTTAAATGTGCTTTGGAAAAATATATGCATTAAAATACAGTGATGTATTATGATGCAAATCTGGGGGGAAAAAAAAGTCAATTGTATAACCAGTAAGAGTTAAGAAATACTTGAAAAAAAAAAATCCATTTCAGCAACAGGGGTTAAATGGATAATCAAGTTCTTATATGTGAAATTGGGTAACAGACTGGTCCATCCCTTCTCCTTTGGTTCTGTTCTGTGTTTATGCTGTTCTGGTTTTAGTGGTCATATGAAATCATGACTCGGTTTCTTCTGAGGTAAACCCATGATATCCTGCAATACTTTCTAACTAGTGAGTCAGAGAGAAAGATAGTGGTGTTCACTAGTATTTAATTATCCCTTTCTTCATTCTCTGAAAATCAATGTTATTATTATGTTTATTTACAACTATTGAAATGTAAGCTGTTGTGTAATACAAGCCTGATAATGTCTTTTATGAGAAAATTAGTGCTTTACGTGAAATATAGCAAGGTACTAAGGTACTATAATTAACACAAAAAAAAAATATCAAAGACATTCCAAATTTTTACATTAAAAAATATATTTGTTATTTGGGTTTAATTACTATTGCATCCTGACAGAATTAAATGAATACCCCAGAAAAACTGCTGAATGAAACAAAAAATATGTAAATTATTAACATTAAGCATGATTTATTAATTCCCACTACAAAAAAAACCCCAAACCAATATTTTCTGCAGTAGAGGATTTTCTATAAAAAAAAATGAAGTCAAGAACACAGTAAAGCTTATTCCCATTACAGGGAAACTGAAAAATATTGGTGGCTGTTATCTATGTGTAACTAAGTCCCAGAAAGGCCTTCCATCTTTGATGAGACCATGGAAAAAGAAGAATAACAGATCTTTGTTTTTGCTTTCTGACTTCTAATTTACTGTACCGCACAATCTTAGTCTGTGCACTTTCAGCACTGAGATCAGTTTTCATTAGCAAGGTATAAGCACAACTGAAAGGCAGAAAGAAGCCATGATCCAGTACCAAAAATCAACCTTTAGTTTGATAGAGCATCTGGAACATACTAACTTTACTGAGTCTTACTTGTTAGTGATACAGAGTTCTACTAAGTGCTGTTAAGGGTGTATAACTTTAATTTTTCTATTAGTAATTTTTAAACCAGACTGATGTTAGCTTTTAATGCTACAAGCTGAACTTAGGCAAGACCTGCTATAGGTTACAGAGAAATAAACTTTGGTTGTCTTTTTTTTTGCGGGAGATTGGATTAATTCTTGTTCTGGTGTCCTGAAACTGTAAGCTGTGTTGGAAGATCTCTGTGAATAGGACATTTATAAAGTGTCATAGAAGTAATAATTAAGATTTTGGATCGTGTTTTTTTTGGTTGGTTTAGGGTTTTTTTTTGTGTTTTTTTTTTTTTTTTTGTGTGAGTGTGTGTATTCAAATTCATTTGGATTTATTTAGAGTTTTTCCTTTTCTTTAATAGTAAAGTAGCTGTTCTTATGAGGTGTGTGTAAGCATACTTGTCTTAGTGTTGCATCCCTTAAAGCTGTGATGGTGAGGAGTGAACACTCCCCACCCTACTCCCAGTAGTCCCAACTCCCAAACTATTTTCGGGAAATATTTTTAGCAGATGAGCTGGCACTGCTTTTTTTTGGCATGGACTGCCTTTTTTTTTTTTTTTTTTTTTTCTCTCTTTTGTTCTTTCTGCTATGTATTTGTACTAGTTTGTGGGCCAAAATTACCTAGTGCTTACCATCAAAAAGGCTCTTTCTATGGCACTCTCTGATAACTGAGAGCAGGTCCTGAGAGTAGGGTATAGCCATACGTAGTGCATATAGATGACATTTGTAAGACAGAACCTGGCTCATACTGCACTTTTACAGGAAAGACTCATTGCATGACAGGATTTGTTTTGATTCAGCTCCCAACAGATGTGAAATGCCAAGTTTTGCAGATGAAGCTCTTTCCTTTTTTGATAAATATTTATCTTCTGAATCACTATGGACCATGTATATCTCCCCTCTTTGAATAGAAATTCAGAAAATGGTAGAACATTAGTTTCATTCTTCAAAAGGTTTTGCTGTTTGAGTTTGAAAAAATATGCATTTCTTTGGCTGTTCTCATCCTATTTCAACTTTTGGATAGAGCACCCTTTCCTTATAACTAACTGTAATTTCATTACATTTTTTGTAAGTGGATCCAAGTCTTACTTGAGCAAATACATCACTTTGTTTTCAGATCTTGCTTTTTCTACAAATTCTGCATGTGGTATCCTTTATTTAATTCTGCATCTGTCTTAAATGTTCTGGTCTGATTTTTCTTCCAGAAGTACTTTTCAATATTTTTGAACTCTTATTTTTTTATAATGTCTTTGGTTGTTGGACACTGAAAAAATTAAGTATATCACACATCAAAAGTCATCCAGGTGGATTTCTACTCTGTTCTCTGTATTCTGTACAGCTTTAAAACTTTTGCATTGGGTGTAAAGCCTATTGATTATTATTGACTCAGGGTAATAATTTCTGCTTAAAATAGACAGTGAATTTGGTAGACTTTTGAGATAAGGTGAACTTCCTGCACAGGCCATTAAATCAAATGATGTACTTGATATTGAGGTTAAACAGAATCAGAACATAGTATTTACATTTATTATAAAGCATTTCACAATGTTCTGCTAACAGAATCTCTACACTGATTGAAATATTGATCAGAAGTTTAAACTGAAAAGCAATCCTGAAATTAATACGAGTAGCAGCACCTACGCATTTCATCTGCTTAGTTTTTGTGGTATGTACATATGTCAAGTCTGTCCTACTGACCTAAAAAGTGCAGCTAGAGTTTAGGTAACTTTTTCAATGCCATCCACTGTATACCTAGTCTTGCCTGATTTTTTTGTGGCATTGTTCCGTGGTTCTTTTAACAATGACAGGTATTCTAGACAAGGTAATTATTTTTCTTAGGGAAACAAAATACATTCTTTGTAAAATCACGATTAATGATGAGAGGACAGCAGGCATATTTTTCTGATATTAGAAGATAAAGTTCAAAACAAAAAAAATGTTGAAATGAGTTGATGAATTCAGAGTTCCGCATTCGTCTGGGGTGAAGCATGCAAGCACAAATCCTTAGTCAAGTACCAAATGATGTTAAATATTGTTCAGAATCTAGTTTGAGACGCTAACTTTGAGGTCATGTTCCAAGGATTGTGTCTGTCTACAAGGTATAAAGAGGAGCAAATCCCTAATTTCCCTCAATCTCAGCTGGGCACAGAGCCAGGCTCTTTCGATGACTTGCTCTCTTCTAGTGCCAGGGCCAACATGTGGACACCCTCACTCAAGCTATTCTCTAACCCATCATGACCTTTTTCCTTTTCACCAACAAACCTAAATTTCAGCCCTGCAAGTTTTAAAACATCAGGGCCTGCAAACAGAGGGAGCAGAAGGGATAGGGAAAAAATGTCTACCTTTCTTGCCAGCGTTGTTCTATTTGTTCTGCAAGAAAGCATTAGTTGAATCACAGTGAGTTGGTTGGCTAGTACGTTCACTGACCACAAAGCAGACCGATGTTTGTTTCCAAGGATTGCTTTGGTGTTTCATATTAAGCAATTATTGGTGCAGAGATTAGGAATCACAGTTGCCTCATACCTCTCAATGAAGAATCCATTAATGCAACACATTAATACCAATTGTGTTAACACTGTTAGGATAAATTAGTTTCTAAGAAATTTCAAGGGAAAATGGTATTACAAATACTACTCGATTTCTCTAAACTTTATATTCTAAAGGACTCAGGAATTTATATGGTTCTTAGAGTGGTCATTGGGAGTGTATATTTTAGTGAGTGATGAATTAGACCTGCAATAAACACAAAAATAGTAGTCTGCAAATAGTTCTAATGAGAACTGCTTCTTGTAGGACACAATTTAAGAAGGTATGTAGGAACCGTCATTAACTAAGCATGTAAACAGTTACATTAACTTCAGGAAGTTTACAGATATACTCAGTACAGGGAACATACTGAGCTCAGAACATCCAAGAAATACAATACGAAATTGCAAACAGGCTGAAAATTATAATTTCATGTCCTCGTTCGTAAGATTCCAACTTGCTTTCTATGTTTTCCTTGACATTTTAAAGTGAAATTCCAAAACATTTACTGGAACTGTAGAAGGAAGTTTCAGATGACGTTCACTTCAGTTTGATAATTTGAATTCAATTAATTTTGTTTCTTAAAGGCTTTTTGATTGTCTCAAAATAATGTCTAGTTGTCTGCAAGTGTAATCTACAGATTGCCAACAAGGAGAATATAAATTCCAATTGTATCACTACATCAGTTCTACCTTTTATTTTTTTCTGAACACCGTTGATCATCTGTATAAATTTAATGATTAAAATCACTGAAAACCAGATGTCCACATGTATTTTCATATACTTGATGTCTTTTTGCATATCTTAGGTATCTTTATTTTACTGTAAGTACTGTAATTTAAAAAAAAAAAAGAAAAAATTTGGTTTTTTTCAGGAATATTTAAATAGCCATATTTGGAATCATTAAGGATATGTGTGTTACACAGAGTTATAGAAAATATAGAACTTCTGAGTTAGTAACTGGTGTAGTCCTTTTTCCTAAGGCAGAACCAATAATATCTAAACTGTTGACGTGAGTTTTTCCAACCCGTGCATAAAAATGCACAGTAGTTGGGTTACGCAGCCTCCTTTGGTTATCTATTGTGGGGCTTAATTGCCTTTGCAGACAGGTCAATCATAAAGAAAGCTGCCTGTGGCTCTTGCAGCAGTTTAACTTCTTGCTCCACTTCAGAGCAGTTTGGAGTGGACACAGAGACTGGTTGAGTCTCCTCCACTTCCTTGGTGTCTGAAGGACAAGAGGAAATTGCCTCCAGATGGGAAGCAGATGGCTGTTACGGGCATGCCTACGCGGGGCTGGAGGTGAGGAGCTGAGCCCTGGGTTCCCTGGCTGTGCCACACGGCCGAGCCCTGAGCCCCATGTGGTCTGAAATGGCAGCCCGTGATGTCCATGCAGGTGGGTCCCAGCTCCTCTGGGGATGTAGCCACAACCACAGCCCAAGCCACCTAGGCCAGCGGCTGGTACTGCGGCTGTGTAATGATACGTGGGGACTTTAGTACTTCCAGTAAGTTGAGTCTCTTATGTTTGCAAATAATGAGCTTCCAGAAATGAGTAGATTGACAACAGAGCTGAGACTTTCTTGCATTGTGTTTAAATTATGCGGTAGATGGTGGTTTCTTTTTATTTTCAGCAGATGAATGATAAATTTTGCTTTTCTGAGTTTTGAAGTAAAAATGAGTTTCAAATTTCTGGTCTTAAAAACTGTACTTTACTAAATACAGCTACAAAAATTATTATTTTGGGTGCTGGGTTTTTATTTTTCCTTTTATTTTCTACATATTTCACCACCTTCTTAACTGCTGCTCCTCTTTGTAAATGTTGATGACTCAACATGTTGGGAAAAGTAATCACATTAAATACAAGGGATTTCATCAGAATTCTATCTGACAATCTTGTTCAAAAAAATCCTATGCTGTAAACTATTAATACTTTTTTAAAGCTGGGAATATAAGTTTTTCTGAAGAGTATTTTAATCTAATTTAAAATGCTAGAACTGCTTATTGCATGGACTCCATTGTCTTGGACATATAAAAGATATATGATGTTTATCAGAAGAGCTACACTCCAGCATAATCTTTTTTAGTTAACAAAATGACACAAAAGGAATCACAGATACCAGCACAAATGAGAGGAAGAGAAAGACTCTAAATCATCTTTTCACATTCAAATGCTGGCTTATAGAACATTATGAGAACACAATAAAATAAGGTGGGATGGAAGTATGAAGGAAAAGATATAAGGAAAATTCTTTTCAGGATTCTGACTAATTATTTCCAAAAACAAATCACTTAAAAAGAATTTAAAAAATTGAACCCACTTTACTTATTATTGGTTCATTTTGCAAGGAAGGACATGAATTACGATTCTTGGCATTGCTAAATTCTTATCTCTTGCACTCAGTGGTCTTTATTAAGCTTTTTGGCTAAACATGATATTTCCTTTATAATAATAAATGTTCCAGAATAAAGAAATATTACAGTTCTTTTTTGTTTGTTTGTTTGGTTTGCAGAAGGAAATCTAATTAAGATTGATTTTTTTAAAAAAACACTTAAGGATTATTGAAGACCAAAGGCAATATAATTATAGGAAAAGAAGAACTTGTAAACTTGTAAGCTTAAAGATTGTTCTTTGTGTTTTGGTTTTGGGTTTTTTTTTTTTTTTTCATTTAGGTATTGCTGTGACAGATTATACAGAGGAATAGATGGATGAAGTCACCTAGCCAAGGCTGAGTGAAAGGTATACTGCAAAGCCCTGTTTCCATGCTAGCTAATGCTTTATCTTTTCTACTTCAAAAATATTTGATCTTTTAATGACCATTACCTAAGCATTACAATTTGAGCCTCTTCTTACAAAACATTAATTAAATTGAATTAATATTAAATTAAATATTGAACATTTTAATTTCTTTTATTAACCTGTAGTTAGTTGTTATACTGGTTTACAATTTGGTTATTGGATCTGGCTGTAAATAGAAACTGAGGCTCTCATTCACTCAGAAAAAAATAAAAAACTTGACAGCAAAGCCATTTTTTTAGTATGATATTAGTAGTGAGTAATAATACTATTATTTAAAATATAATGGTAACTTTCTTTCAGGAAATTCTGTAGAAACTGTGTTAGCACAGTGCCATGACTTTCAATGTGAAAGGACAGATATTTTTAGAGAATGGAGAATAGAGTCATTGCAGAAATTGAAGACTATCTAATAGTTTCCCCTTTAAAGAACAAATTTCTTCATATGGGACAACTGAAAGTGTAGCTTTCATGTGAAAATTAATCCAAATAATTTAGATGGTATAACTTATATTTTGAAAATACATACAGACATGCCACAGCTACATTGCTCATGCACAAGCAGGTTATATAGACAAGTGTATGTATGTGAATATATGTGTTAGGTCTAATAACATGGCGACAGGCAAACTAAAAATGCCTAATTGAAATACAGGTTTCATTATTTGCAGAAGTTAATTAAAATCTTGGCATGATTTTTTTCTTTGATGTTTGATACGTAATTGTTTTTAAAAATAGATACTTCTGATAAACTTCCTAGAATTGTGTCTGGCACCTTTAAAGACGCAGTTGGTTTAGTCAGTACCTTGTTCTCTGTTCTAAAAGCTAACATTGCCTTTGTTGTTTAAACACAAAGCATGTCCCTATTGTCACTTCCAATTTCAATTTTAGTTGGTCTGAGAATTAAAACATTTTGAATTCTAGGACAATTAGGACTTTCATGTCTGACTCCATTGAAGGCTATCATCTTTATATTTTATCCACCCATACGCACCTCTGTTCATATATCATTATTGGGTTGCAAAGGAATGCTCTTAAAATGTAGGAAATATCAAAAATAAACTTGTCTCTGCAACATTATGTCAGCCCCCTTATGTACTTTTCAGTTTTTAGTTATATTTTTAACCTTTAATCCAGAGATATGCTTACAATTAACTTTTCAAATATTTCTTTACATTTTCCATACTCACTCACTCAGTCATAAAAAGATGGAGCTGAAACAAAAGGTGTAACAGAAAGTGTAATTGACTGAGTTAGAATTTGTCTGGGATGTCCAAGTGAACTCACACACTTATTTCATACATTAACATATACTTAACTTTTCCTCTAGAACATTATTCCTTTTCTAAAAAGCTTGAGGCTAGACCAGGACTAATTCAAGAAAGAAAACCTATATAATTCTATTGAATATATATAATTCTCTTGAGTAAAAGCTTTTCTCCTAGTGAAGCATAATCCAGTTGCATATAAATATATATGTGTTCATATTTACATGTGTGTGTTTGTGAACTACAACAATAGATATAGAAATTTTTTTAAGAACAAAGAGGGGAGTAGTTTATATGAATCATGGCACACTAAGACATATTAAACATCAGCACTGGTTTTATTGAAAGTTGTAAGAGATGGCTAACAGATCATGGCTTTATTTTTGACTGTCACGTATTTTGAAACACTTACTGAGTTCACAAAGTTTCAGTTAACTCAGGCAGAAGAGACTAATGTGTTTGAATATACTAAATTTGGCAAACACAGAGTAATGACCAAGGCTTACAGAAGAAAAAATTGTGACTTGGATCTGACCAAGTACAGACATTTTCAAAGGACAACCCTCTATTTGTGAACTAACAGGGCATACACTAGCTGAAGTCTGAGGTGGCTCTCTAGACATGTAGGTGTTGGATTGTGCCCAAATCTATTGGGTTTACGCGGCAAGGTTTTGGTAGCTGGGGGGGATGCAAGTGTGGCTTCTGTGAGAAGATGCAAGGAGCTGCCCCCATGTTGGATGAAGCCCATGCTAGCCGGTTCCAAGCTGGACCCTTCTCTGGCCAAAGCTGAGCCCATCAGTGATGGTGATAGTGCCTCTGTGATAATATATTTACGAAAGGGTAAAAAATGCTGCACAACAGTGGCCAGGAGAGAGGAGTGAGAACATGTGAGAGGCACAACTCTGCAGAGACCAAGGTCAGTGAAGAAGGAGGGAGAGGAGATGTCCAGGCACTGGAGAAGAGATGCCCCTGCAGCCCACGGAGAAGACCATGATGAGGCAGGCCATCCCTCTGCAGCCCATGGAGGTCTGTCCACGGTGGAGCAGATATCAACCCACCACACCTTTATATACATAGTCTCTCAGAGAGGCTTCTTTTCTCCCGGTTTTGTTATTTTTGACACCTGGTGCTGTAGAAGAGGTTAGAGAGGGATGGATTACTGGAAGATTCAGAATTAATCTCTAAAATAATAAAAAAATTAAATGTTTTCAAACCATGGAAAGCATAATGAATGAATGAGTACAGGAGAGAGAGCAGCTTGATCTATTGATATAATCAAAAATTAAAACAAAAGAAGGTGGAGGTTGCGCATTCCTCCTAAAGGAGCATGTGAAATATGTACATTGGTGAATAACAAATTTAAAGTGATATACTGTAATACAAAGGAAAAGAGCTGCTGTTACTGGACTGGCCATGCACCAAGGTTTGTGCTATTGTCAGGAGGATATCCTCATTGATGGTTCAGAGGTCTAGAACAATTAAGCAGTTCAAAAATATCTCCCAGAGAACAGAGAAACCCTTTAATAGAGAACAAAAGAGAAGAAACTAACACAGGACGTGTATATGTAGATCACAGCACAGCTGAGATCACCACCAAGATGTCTGTCCTAACTGGCGAGGAATGGGAATGATGGATTATACTTGGAAATTTTTATTGTTTTGTTGCTTCACCCAGCATTTTGTGAATGCTATTGAGCAGTGTTTCTCTATGAATGTGCAATGCAGATAAAGACTCTGAGAAAATGAAAACTTAAAAAAGTTCAAATTCTCAGTCAGACTAGAACTACAAAATTTAATTCTCCACAGGTATTTCCTGGGAGGGATCACAGAGTCACAGAATGGTAGGGGTTGGAAGGGACCTCTAGAGATCATCTAGTCCAACCCCCCACTAAAGCAGGTTCACCTAGAGCAGGTTGGACAGGAATGCATCCGGGCGGGTTTTGAATATCTCTAGAGAAGGAGACTCCACAACCTCTCTGGGTAGCCTGTTCCATACAGGATACAGTTCTATTCTAAAGAAGTAAGATCAAATTTAGAGATTTAGGTATTTCAAGCGCTAATGAAAATTGAAAGTATAATTCATCCCAAGATACTTATTATTGCACTTTGAAACCTGGACTGAAAATGGCTGTATCTATGTTGGACAACCCGACTTGTGAGAAAACGGAGAACAGGCCTGATTCATCTGCTTTACTTCTTGCTTGTTACGATATGTCTGTTTGATTTAGTTATATTACTCCCATACGGTTTCAGTACCTCCAAATACATCAAGATGTGTATAACCAGTTTGAACAGATAACTTGATGCATATCAGAAAGTTTAATGTCTTTGACTAAGACTGGATGAAATTGGTTATAAACCACTTGCTGCTGTTATTTAAAATGACCTAGAAACCTCTCCATTTACTTTATGAGAGTTGGGTTTTTTGTCTATTATGAATGTAGGTTGCAGACCAATCTTTAGAAAATTTGCGAAAAGTGTTATTAAGCAAAATACAGTTAATTTTTACAGCACCATGTTTTAGCCCAAAACAATCAAAGAACGTGGCCAATATCAGACGAAATAGGACATTAACTGCCCAATCTACTGCTCAATTTAAGATACTCCAGAGAATGACTGAAACTACCAGAACAAGTTGAACAGGGTGGCATGCTTCCAGCCCCTAACACCAAATAATCACAGAATAACAGAATGGTTGAGATTGGAAAGGGCCTCTTGAGATCATCTAGTACACCCACATTGGTCAGCTAAAACAGGTTGCTCAGGTCTGTGTCCAGTTGGGTTTTGAACATCTCCAAGGATGGAGACTCCACAACCTGCCTGGGCAACCTGGTCCAGTGTTTGACTACCCTCACAGTGGAAAAACATCTTCTTCTGTTGAAGTGAAAATTCCAGTATCTCACTTTGTGCCCTTTAACTGAGTACCATGGCTAAAAGTATGACTTCATCGTCCCCTTCCTCATCATCAGATATTTGTACACGTTGGTAAAATCCACCTGAGCCTTCTCTTCACCAGGCTGAACAGTCGCAGCTCTCTCTGTATGTCAGATGCTCCAGTCACTTAGTTACCTTCCTGGCCCTCCACACAGCTCACTCCAAGAAGTCCACATCTCTTGTACTGGAGAACCCAGAACTGGACGCAACAGTCCAGGTGTGGCCTCACCAGTGCTGAGTAGAGGGGAAGGATCCCCTTCCTTGGTCCACTGGCAATACTTTGCCTAATGCAGCCCAGGAGGCTTTTGGCATCTTTTCATGCAAGGGTGCATTTCTGGGTCATGTTCAATTTCTTGTCCAACAGGACCCCTCAGCTTTCTCTGCAAAGCTACTTTCTAGCTATTTGGCCCCAAGCTTATACTGCTGTCTGAGAGTATTCCTCCCCAGGTGCAGGATTTGGCATTTTCTTTTGTTGAATTTCATGAGGTTCCTGTTGGCCCATTTCTCCAGCCTGTCCAGGTCCCTCTGGGTGGCAGCACAATATCCTGGTGTATCAGCAACTGCTCCCAGTTTTGTATTATCAGAAAACTTGCTGAGGGTACATTCTGCCCCATTGTCCAGGTCATTAATGAAGAGGTTAAACAGAATTTGTCCCAGTATTGGCCCCTGGGGTGAACCAGTAGTGACTTGTCTCCAACTGTACTTCCTGCTGCTGATTCCAAAGCTTTGAGCCCAGCAGTTTTCAGTACATTTGCCTAGCCCATGCTTCATCAGGTTGTCATTAATGACACTGATATACGTAATAAAAAATATCCACTGCTCTCTCCACATGTACCAGGTCAGTCATCTCATTGTAAAAGGCTACCAGGCAGGTAAGGTATGATTTCCACTTCATCAATCTGTGTTGAATACTTACCGTCTTCTTCTTGTCCTTCATGTGCCTGGAAATGGTTTCCAGGAGGATTTACCTCCATCATGCTCCTAGGCAGGGACTGAGATGAGGCTGACCAGCCTGAGGCTGCCTTCTTGCCCTTCCAGAGGTAACTTTTGCTTTCTTCCAGCCTTCAGGAACCTCTCTCAGTTGCCATGACTTTTCAAAGATAATCAAGAGTGACATCTGCCTGCTCCTATGGGACTCATGGGTGCATCCCTTCAGGCCCCATTGACTTAAGTTTGTGCAGTTTGTTTAAGTGCTCCCTAAACTTTTGTTCTTCCACCAAGGGTAAGTCATCTTTGCTCCCAATTTTCTCACTTGTCTCAGGGAGCTGCAAGTATTGAAGGCTGGCCTAAGCAGTAAAGACTGAGCCGAAGAAGATACTGCATACCTCAGCCTTTGCTATGTCCTTTGTCACTGGGTGTCCCACCACTTTCAGCCATAGGCCTGTGTTTTCCCTTGTCTTTTGCTACTCAGCTATCTGTAAAAGCCTTTCATGTTGCCTTTCTTGTCCCTTCTCAGATTCAACTCCTGGTGTGTGTTTCTTAACACCATCCATGCACTGTTGGACAGTGTCTTTATATTCCTTCTGTGTGACCTGACCTTGTTTCCTTTTCAAGTTTGGATTTTTTCAGGACCTCCTTGCCTATCTATGAAGGCCTCCTGACACTCTCACTTGATTTCTCACTCATCAGGATGGACCGTTCTTGCGCTTGTAGGAGATGATCCTTGAAAGTCACTTAGCTCTTCTGGAACCCTTTTCTCTGCAAGACCATATCCCATAGGAGTCTTCCAAACAGATACCTGTGCAGGCCAGAGGAATGCAAAAGTTCTCAAGTTCTCTGGAGTGATTTGCTTGACAGTGTCCAGATAGCAATCCCTAAATTATTTGAGAAAAACTGGCCTTCCCTGCACCCCAGTTAATACCATACAGCACTAAGCATTCTTTGATGGTGGTGGAGAGAAGGTTGCAAGCTTGCATAGTCTCTCTGCGTGCCACGTTCCTATTTCTACACCCCACACACACACACTACCAGTACTATATTCATCCCTAGAAACGGCAATGTTGAGGAAACTTTGTGCTTTATATACACCAAACTGTAAGTAAATAAAGCAAATACATATAAACAGGTTTGCAGTTCACCAGACAAATTGTTCATTTACATGAGATTATTTTCCTTCTATTGGGTAAACAGCAGATAATGTGTATCAGCTCTGGTTTTTTTTTCAGCTACAGTATATTCACAGGGGTCTATTTGTTGAAAGATGTGGGCATACTTTAAGCAGTTTACAGTGAAATATGGGTTTAGATATGTAACTGCTAGTCCTTATAACCCGGTGACATAGGCTGGTGGGAAAAATAATAATCAGCCTAGGAAAATGGCTACTGAAAAAGAATGCAGTCAGACACTGATCCATATTTAGCATGGTTGCTATGGAATAGTGCATATTAACATGCTATCAACTGGTGCCATGTTATTCAAGAACTGGGAATTAAAAAAATAGAAATGGACAGATAAAACTTCAAATAGGGTATGTAAGTGTTGTATTTCAGCAGAACCGTGCAGGTGATACACATGATCGGAGTCAATGATTGCCAGACACTGTAAAACATTAAGGGGGTTGTTTACATCTACCCTAGTTGGACACATAATGGAAAGGAGTCACTGACGTTGTGTATGTTCAGTTGGTGAGGATAAGGAACACTTATTCTGCGCTTTTTTCTGGGAAGAAACATCAAGTTAAGACATGTAAGGCCCAGGATGTAGTACTGTTGGAACAAATGACCTCGCCGTCTCTCAGCAATGCTCATAACCAAAGTAGTTTTTCAAGTCTAAATGGCAAAATAACGTATCTCAGAGGCTAACTGAACAATTCTAGAAGTATCTAAAGCTCTGCGTTACATAAGTGCTCACTGTTGTGGGTGCTGTGGAAGCCTGGCAAGTAAAGTTGTACTATTGGAAACTATCTTTAAAGCAGGTTAGCTTTGGAGACCGGATGTCTGGGATGGGGTGGCAGACATTGGTGTTTTGCTAAAAAGTTGCCTTGTCAGAGAGTAAATGAAGCAGAACTTTGTCAAATTTAACTAAGCCAGACAGCTACTCCTTCCCATGTGATAGATTTTTGGGCTTGGTTGCAGGTATTGTACAGTGGGCCAGCCCTGACATCCAAACAATCACTGGTACAAGGACTGTGAGAGCTTCTCAGCGATGTGTTTTTGTGGATAAATATGTGCTTCTATACTGTCTGTGTTAAAATTGAATTCCTGCTATGAAAAATTAATGATGTGTGTTGTATTATTCATTAGCAAAAAGATTTGCCTGACAATTGTGTCTTTTTAAGTAGGTGATCCATAATGGAAAGAAAATGTCATAAGAATATGGTGACTGCACAGTCTGAGCATACATTGTTTGCTGTCTTGATCATATGCTGCTTTTTGGTCATATATTGCCTATTACTTGCAAAATTCAAATAAGCTGCATTTTACGTGGTTACTTGGAGGGAAGAGGCCAACTTTTATACTGTTAGATCTTTATATGATATTCTTTTATCTTTTGGCTTAAATTATGTATGTACCTCATGCATAAAAGCGAAACATTTAAACTCCTTGGACATCTCAGGCACATCAGTAGGGCTTACACATTAGAAGTATCACGTCACCCCCCTAAAACTGCTTACACAGTCACCTGAATATGTCTCTTATTAATCTGTAGAAAAAACATTACAGGGAAAAGACTGTAATTATGTAATTTTGCAAAGGAGAGCAAAGAGGAATGCTTTTGTAAATGTTCATTGCAAACTGGTTTTGGTATGATGCTGCTTCTCTTATCTCTTCGCTTACACAGAAGCAGGAAAAGCCTTCTGCTGCATTCACATCAGGAAACAATGGATAAAGGAAGTGTTCATTAACAGGTTTATTTTAGGTCAGAAAAGTCAGCCATAACAGTAAGATATGCATGTGTATGACACTCCAGAAAACATTTCTAAAACTACATAATATTTTTCTTTCAGTGTATGCCCTCGGGGATCATCTGTCAGAGTGACTACTCGCTCTGGCTTACTTTTTAGGCAGAACTATTTTCATTTCCCCTAATAATATTTTCTGTCCACGTGAGCTCTTCTCCTGCTGTGTTAGAGATCATATGGATAAACTGTAGACTGGGAACCTGAAACGTCAAAATGACTGAGTAGCTACTTTGAAATAATGGATGCTAAAATTTAGTTAGTAAAACTTGTGACAAACATTTTTAAATAGTAAATAGAAAAAAACATTCCAAAGATAGAGGATATATTAATTCTGATAGTGGAATATTATTTCATTGCTTCTGTCTTAAACTTATACTTCTGGTGTTTGCTTTGAATTTGTTTGCATTTCTTTGAAATATTTGTAAATTTTGTTGAATAAACTTTTTTTTTTACAGGGTATGTAAGTGTAAATGTTATATTGACAACACAGCTTTCAGTCAAGCTAGATTGTCTAGAAGTACGTAAGTAACCTCTTGTCAAGCTTGACATCACCTGTGCTTTCAAAAGACTTTTCTAGTGTGAAGAAATTCTAGAAATCTAGAAAATCTAGAAATCTAGAAAATATTAGCAGTCATGAGCTTTTCTATACTAATTCTAACACATGACAGGAGTTCACAGCTCCCCCACCCCCTCCAAGTTGTTTTGGAATTAAACTAATAAATCTGAAAGTTATAACCATTTATTTCTGGCAGGAAAAAAAGTCAGTGCTAAGTAAGTGCTACTAGTTTTTATTTAGCTTCAAAGTTTGCAGACTAGTTAGTCCTTCAGATAGAAATTCTGGTACTTTTCAACGAATCAAGGGAACCTCGTGGCAGAAAAGGTAGATGATTTTATTTGCAAGGTTCTGACAAAGTGAAAAAGAGAAAAGTCAATGCATTATAGAATTTACATGTCTATATGTACTAAAAAATAGATATAAAAATATATGTATATATTATGTATATGTGTGTATTTATAGTATTCCTATGTACACACATATATATATGCAACGCCCATAATGCATTGACTGTATATTGACTATATAAATAGATACGTATACGTACATGCATAAATACATATATATAAATAAATATATATAAAATTGATTCTTTTGAAATAAATAAATCCAACAACATTTCTGCTTTTGGCTAAATATGAAGATGTTATTTGAGAACAATTGGATGTATGCAGAGCCACAGAAGCTCAGTAAGTTGGGAGGTGCGGAGGGTAAGGGAAATGAAAGCAACAGGGTGCTTCCCCAGTACAGCATTTCCACAAGCAATGGCAGGTTGTGGAATTCCTTCCTCTCTCTCCCTTAGGCCATTTATTTCTGCTCCTGTAGCACAGTTCAATTCTCCTTCTACCTACTAACCCTCTAATCTGCTTTGTACTTAACTGAGGAAGCCATTGTGCAAGAAATTAGGTAAATCATTAATATCAATGTGCTACTCATACCTGCCTGCCTTTTCATACTGTCTCCGGAAATCGCACGGGTTCATGTCACCATGGATTCCTGACCATAAGAGCAAGAATAAAGAGTGATGAAAACACAGCTATTACCCATGTTTCAGACTCCTGGAAAAGTCCACCGATATTCACGGTAATCTTTCTTGTAGGTTGCAGTTCAATACTTTGTATTTCACCATATCTGACTGAGTATAAATGATAGGGGCTGGGTGCCTTATGCAGCCTGTGGCAGTGTGTTGGGTTCTATACTGTGTCAGCACTTTGCCTGACAGCGTACTCTGCTCAGTTTTTCTGTAAATTTTTTCTCTCCTGTCCATACTCTCTGTTGTTGTCTTTGGAAAGGAATAACAGAGGCGTGTCCGAGTGTGGCCAACATACTGAATGCCTCTTTAGTCTAGAGAGCGCACATAATAGAAAGGCAAGAGAACATATTTAGGGGGATACCAGATTAGCTAATAGACCTGACAGAATAGTAGACAAAACAT
This sequence comes from Charadrius vociferus, assembly GCF_000708025.1. Lineage (NCBI taxonomy): Eukaryota > Metazoa > Chordata > Aves > Charadriiformes > Charadriidae > Charadrius > Charadrius vociferus. The sequence continues at coordinate 5,056,709 of NW_009647830.1, read as the reverse complement.
ACTGACAAACTGTTTTAACTGCCAGGGTTTACAAACACAGTAAGTCAGCTGCGGGCTTTTAAATGCATGGGCATTTAAACCTTGCCTTAAAAATGCAAGAGTCGCAGAGTACATTTGTAACAACAGGTCTATGTGCCCAAGAGCTGCTTGAGTTCATAACAAATGATTATAGCAATTCTGTTGGGCTCTGGGGCCAAGAATCAAAAGAATGTAATGTTTATATGTCAGGGTTACTTTAAGCTGTGGCATATATATTTAACAATTTGCATAGGAAAAGGGCAGCCAAAAAGAGGGGGGAAAGGACAGAAGCCATAAAAAGTGTTTTTGTTTCACACAGATTTGTTGCACCTTTACTTCTCAACCCAAGGGGGCAGGTTGTATTTTGAGATTCCCAGTTCCAAGGAAATGAGCATCTCACACACATCTACATGTACTCTCAATTTACATTTCTCAGTTGTGTCTTTCTTTGGCTTATGATCATCCATGTTTGACCCATACATCCAGTTCACTGTCCTCCTCTGCTGTCTCCAATGATAAATCCCCAACTTTTCATCAGCTCCTAAATTAATGTGTGTTTGCACTGTGTACTGTCAAACGTCATTTTATATTTGATTTAGTCTACAGGTCACTGAGAATTGGTCAAGCCCATTGATATGATACCTCAAAATATACTCACACATCCTGGCTGCATCTTCACTGAATATCAAGGCATACTTTCCTGACCAATATTTCCTTCCTGTCTTTGACACATTTCTTCAAGTAATAATATTCCTGAATAATTTTTTTTCTATTGTAAATGAGATTCTGAATAAAAAGTAGAGCCTCTTCTGGTGTTTCAACATTTGGACTGCACAATGTTGCAAATTCCATTTTTCCCATTATATTAAAACAACTTCTCTATGGACATCTTCTACATCTTTCAAAGTTGCTTTTAATTTTTCTGCTCTCCTTAAAGATGGTGTCACAGAGACAATGCTTTCTAAAAAGATACTTATGGAAGATTCCTTTTTGTTTTTCCAAAGGTATCTTTTCTAGCAAAGAGGAAAACAATTCCTATTCTATTTTTCCAGCTATTATTTCATCTGTTCAATTTACAAACCACAAAGGGCAAATATCAAAGGCTACACCCAGTATAGAAGAAAAACACTGAACAAACATTTTGTTTCATTCTGATGTATTTTTTTTTCTATTTACATATTGATCACCTTTGATAAGAGACCCACACTGTATCTTTCTGATTTGATCTTAAAATCTGTTTTTCTAAAAAGAAAATAAAAATCTTATTTGCTTTACCATTTTAAGTTATTTACTATTCTCTAAACCTTTATCAATGGTGTAAAAAAAAAAGGAAAAATCAGTGCTATTTTAAATGCAAATTCTTAAATCGCAATCCTCCTGTGAAATGCCCAGGGTCAATTAATCTCACTTCATGTTAGACTCCTACATTGTAGACTTCTGCATCTGTGCTAGTTATCCCAGTCCTCTCTTATAGCCAGTGCAGGAAAGCAAACATTTCTTGTCTGATCTATCTCCATTAGGATGACATAAATTGGCACCAAGAAAAAATCTATTTTCTTTCAATGTGTATCTGTCTTCTCTGATCTACTTTTCTTACTGCTTTACCTCCCTGATTATTACATTTTCTAGATTTTATTTTTTTTTTTAAGTTACTGTGTTTCTCAATAGTATTTCAGGAGATCCAGGCCATTTGAACCCAACACAAAGTAGGTGGTTGCCATCATGAATGTTCTCCACCAAGAGCCAGTGAAAAGCTACATAGCTTAACACTAATCACACATTTGCGTGAAGGGTATTCTTCATATTAGATGTTGCAATAAATAATAAGTTTAAATGGATGGAGGCATTTTATACTGCATTGTAGATGGCTATAGACTAGAGGGTGAAGTTTTAGTCCTAACTCAAGGAATCGTTAGTAGGTGAGTCAAGTGCAAAGACACTGGAATCTTCATACAGGTGACACTGTCCCTTGTTTAGTAGAAAGATATTGTGAGCATGACCTCCAGGAAAAGTTCAATGTGATAAGCTTTGGGGAGAAAGAATTGAATGTTACTATGATCACTAGAGGGAAACGAGATTATTCCTAGAAAGCCACCCTGGTTTACTAGAGAAAAACTTTATGCTGGATAGCATCTAAGAGCTGCACCAGTTAAATGCACGTGGACAGCCAGCTGTGTGTAAGTAGAGGGAAAGAAACAACGAACATTTATTTCTATGAGAGTGGGTTGAATATGAAATTACTTTTTTATATTCATATGGGTCTTTTATAAACATCTGTAACTGCCAGCTTTATTTTGTCTACTATACAAACAAAACTAAAATCCCAAAATGACATTCTGGTGTCAAGGGATAAATAACTAAGACAACTGTCTTGTTGTGAGGCAAGAGCATGCCTCATGCTCAACAGAAGTACTGAGAGATTATAGAGTTTGTTCTAACAGAAGTCATACTAACCTTACTGCTTCCTTAACAAACCTAAATAAAGCTCTAGTGTTTTTGATATGTGAACTGGAGACAGCGCCTGAAAGGAAGAAGTCAGAGCCCTTGGAGATTCCAAAACAATAAACAAAGGTGAGGAAGTGCTTCAGAAGACTATTTCTTTTTATGTGTGCACGTAATTACCGGTTATAGATATTCATTATTTTGTTTCATCAAAGCCCTGAAGCATGACAGCACAGCAGATGTAGAAAGAAGAACCTAAACCCAGACTTCTCATTGGGGAGGTACAATACGTGTGATCCCACCAAATGCCATTGATGCTGAACTGGTGATTTGACCACGAAGGAAGAGAGATGAGGTACAGCATATGAAGTGGAAAGGCTGGTGTGCTAAAGGGCTTTACAGTAGGTCAGGGAGAGGTGAGTTGGAAGCTAACCATTAGTGGCTTTGAAGCCACTAATAGATTTTAGATGAGAGGAACTGAGAGGTAGAACTTGCAGTGCATCTTTTTTTAGTAAATATGATACTTTTTTTTGTTATTTGAGAAACTCTAATTATAAGACACATTGCATTCACATTCAAGACTTGGACAGATCGAGCTACTGTAATTCCAGTGAACATAAAAAGGTCTCATTCCAGCACTCAATATGGTAACTAATCCTTATTGTTTTCTGATCTGTTTGATTTTTGGTGAAGTTGAGCTTTCTTCCACTGAATTTTTATGTTTTTCAGGGTTGTCTAGTTGATGAATCAGGCAAACTGACAGGAGATATGAATTTTAGATATAATAATCATAGGCCTACAATATTTGTTAAGGAATCAAAAGTTTGTAGATGGCAGATGTGTTATTCACAATGGCAGACAATGACTCAGATGCATGTACTCCTACAGTACTTTAGGAAAGGAAAAGTTCAGTGAGGGTATAATATGGTAAAGTGCTGGAAAATAACAATGGTTTCTCTGCCCTTGGCTGCATGCTCTGTCTTCCCCTCTTGTGCTGGCTCAAGCCACTATACAGCCACATAGTGCTCCTCTTTCCTGGTGATTGGTGATGGGGCTCTGCTGATGTGGAGGTTTTCTGAATTCTGAGTTGACAGAAAGGAGATAACTATTATTAATGCATGGAAACTGTATGGACAGTGTAAAACTCCAAATCTTGTTATTGCCAGAAGGAAACTCACTCTATATATGTGGTGCTATGATTATTTTTTTTTTGGTAAGTCTAATTTGATAGTCTAATCTGATAGTCTAAGCAAAATAAAGCAGAAAGTTATAATAATACTAACACAATACTACCATTTAATAATAGCGCTACCATTCACAGTCCAAATTAATATGGAAAAGTCTCTGTAATACAGCTAATTACACAGAAAAAAGTTCCTAGGCTTTAATTATTTCCTTTGGCATTATGCTTACTTTCCAGTGTCCCTCCAGGTTCTTAAGGTTGTTGGCCAGTCTTTCTCAAGCAGAGGAGACAGGAAAGGGTGTCAGCGACCTGTCTACGTCCCCACTTCTATACCAGCAGGAGTTTGATGCTTCTGGGGAAAAAGGAAGGTGTTCCTTCCTCCTTGACTTGGGATCCACTTGTACTTAAATTTATCCATTTTCTTAATGTGTGTGTGAGCATTCTCTTAATTTGTTATCAGTTATTTTCATATGATTTCAGTTTCTTAGTTTTTGCTTCTCTTTGTACCGCTAAACCAGTTTAATAAGATTGTATTCCTGTAGTGACCACTGTCTGACCATTGTGATTTTTATTTAGTTCAGGTTCTCTGATACCACTCTGTGTTTACACTCTTGCAAGCCATATTTTATTTTGCGATCATAGATAGTTCAGTCTACAAAGAATAGTTACTTTTTCTCACTAAAAACTAAAGCTAACTTAAACCAAACCTGATGGCCAGGTAATAGCTATTGTAGCTATAACAAGCTAAGATCAACTTTGGCTGTAGGCCCACCCAGGCAAGTCTGGAGCTCCTATACTGCCATGTTAACACCAAGCCTGTGTACTTTTAGTCATACTCATAAAATACTGTGCTTACTGGACTAAACCAGCTCTACCTTGCTTGCAGCTTCTCCCCCTAGATCTGTCCAGCTCAGGAAGCTCCTGATCATTCTGGGCTCTGCCTGGCATCCCGTGCATCTGGCTTCAGATCCTCACCACTGAGAAAATCTTGTTCATGACCTCAAAGGGACTGGAAGATTGGCTGCCACCCTGGAACTTATCTCCTGAAGTGTCTATAGCACTTGTCTGTCCCAGTGTTCAGGGAACACCTACAGAAGCTGTGTCAGGACTCTGATAAGTATGGTGGGGCTGAAAAGGCCATGAGCAAGTGTCATGTCTACAATTTACTTTCTATCTGAAACCTCCTGAGCTTTATCTCTGCCAGTGCAATTCTACCTGTCAGGTTTTGGGTTTTTTTTTGCAAATAGAGGTGGCCATGGCCTCCAACAACAGTGGGTGTTATCAATCCTGTTAAGCAGATGTTGGAACACTGTGTAAAAGTCTTGATTCATGGGGATAAATAGAGCTATGAATTCTGTGGATATAGAAAACAAGAATTGCTTTCTAACTCACACTTTTTCTTTCATGAACTACTTTTTTTGTAAAAGGTTAAGCATCTCAGGCCTCTTGGCCCAGTGGCAGTTCCTTGCTTCTTTCCACTTTCTTTGTAGATCAGCACAGTCACATCCAGCCATACCCTTATGTCCACAGCAGTCATCTTTCTTTGATTCTACAGTTTCTTTTTTGAAAGAAGACATGGCAGGGACTTCTGCTCAAGTTAGGAATAGTCACCTACAGTCTCCTCATTAAACACAGCAAAAACTTGAACACTTCTCTTTTTCCTGTGGTATTTACCCAAAATAGAAAGAATTGTCTTTTAAAATGTGTTTTAAAATGATGTTTTGAGCCCACATCTGTAGTCATATCTGTTAGGGACAGAACCCATATAAAAACCTAGTGAATTCAAGGGATTGACATATGGCTTCTGCAAATCAAAAAGTAAGCCTGTTTTCATTGGCTATTCAATCTCATAACTGTTTGCATTTCAGTTTAGGAAAATTAAGAAGAAAAACAGAGGAAATCCAACTGATTTTTGAGATCATGCTAAATTCACATATAAGCTCGGAACTTACAAGAGATCAGAACTTGCAACAGACTTGCAACAGACTGTATTTCATCTTGGGCAGTTAATTATTCATTTTATGAGGAAAATAAATGACTAATAGAGGAAGCTTCACTTTCAGTAATGAGTGGAAATTCGTTGCAGTAATTTGACATACCTTGTTCAGGTTGAAGGTGAAAGATATTTTAATGTGAGACAGGTAGACTAATATTTGCCAGCAGTTACTCATAGGACTGCTCCTCCCTTTACTGAGAGAAGAGAAACAAAGTGCAAGCTATAATGAATCTTCTCTATACTTTTAATCTTGGTGGATCTGCAAAAAAAGACCCGTGAAAATCAGTACGATGCATGACTTGTAGACAAGGTCCATGCCATTTAAGGTAGTCATTTAATTTTGAGAAGGATGTCAAGCAAAATTCAAAGAAAGTTTTGACTTTTCTGTCTGCAATGCCATCAGCACCCAGCTCTGCTGGATTTCTAAGAGAAACTCAGATAGTCAGAGAGCAGAAAAGGATAGTATTGTGGCATCTTGGGGACATCCAAGAACAGTGCTCCATTGTGCTAAGCAGTACAGAAATGGAGTAACTGACATCATCTGCCCTGACAGGGATGCCAGGAATTCCTCAGAGATCAGAATTCAGAGAGGATAGCTAAAACTATACAGGGCTCAACAGGGTGCCAGGTCAGACCTTAGAGTTACTGAAAGCTGTAGGGTATGTCCTCCTAAAAGGGAGGCACTATGTGGAACTACTAGCTCAAGGCCCCACAGTGGTAGAACTGCACCTATGTATAGCAGGATTACCTATGGGAAAAATCTGAATCTTGATCTATGGCTCAGTAAGTGTTTCAACCCCTTGTTGGAGCAGGATTAAGGGTCAAAAATGATACCAAGTTGCATGGTTTTGCCAGCAGAACATGAAGTAGAGATTCTTGCTTTATGAAATAAAATTAAGATTAAATATTTAAAAGCAGATGCAGGGAAAAACTACTATATATCCCACTAAAATGCTTTTTCATATGAGAGCAAGGGAACAAAGTCAGTCCATGACAACAGAGTTCCCTGAGCTAACGAGAGAATTCCATTTTCTCAGGAGCCTTTCTGTGAAGCCCAGTTTTTGTGTATCACAATTCCTTGTTCTTGCCAAGTTCTGCCCCTTGTGTTCTTCAGTTCTAGAATATAGTTAAGAGCCATTTCAGCTATCTTACAGTAAGAAACATCTGCTGTAGCAGTGTGCCAGCATTGTCAGGGATTGGCTCTCAAACTGAATGTTTATTAAGCGCTACCTTAGCAAACATACTGTGCTCGTCAGCATTATGTAAAAAGGGAATACTGTCAGGTTTTTCTGTAACAGATAAATCTTTTATTTTGGGAAAAAAATGAAAAAAAAAACATTCTCCTCAGTGAATGCTCTTGCAAAAACAATCATATGCTTTTTTACAAACATTTTTAATAGTAGGTAGTAAATAGGAAAAAGATGTCCTGCCTGTTAATTATTCTATGAAAAGCCTACTTGGTCTTTCACCTCTGCTGTAATTGATTAATCAATTATGTTTCCTAGTACAAAGATTTTGAAACTGAAAAATGATTCAACATTTTTTTTCCCCCAATACAGCCTATTTTTTTCCCCAATACATTTAATTTGGCAGATTCAATGAATATTCATGAATTCAAAGTAATTAAAAAAAAAAAAAGCCAAAAAAATCCCTCAGAACATTGGGCTAAAAATGGTGGAGACGGCATGTTTATCTCTTATTAATATTTTCTCAATAGTTCTTGAACTTGCTGTCTAATTGCAACCAAATTTGTGAAAGGGGCAGAGGTATCAAAACTATACCAAGTTCCCATAAGCTTTGTAAAAATTTAAACCTGGGTAGATGAGACATTTATTTTTCTTTCCTTTTTAGGAAAGGTTTCTGAAGGAGAGCCAAGGAAGGGTTTCACTGTGCTCTGATGCGCTCTGCCACAGGAGACAAAAGAGATCACTGCGGCACACCAGCGTTCATACAGCAACCAGCTGAACTGGACGCCTGTCACCAGTGATAGCATGCAGTAATTCAAAGCATGAGGGAAACACAGCGAGTTGGGTGTCCTGCAGAATGGCTCACGGGCAGAGCTGGTTACTTCTTGTGGTTGGGGGAACATTGACATACACATCATAAATCATATAGGAGTAAGGTTTTGTAGATCATTAGTAGACCCATTGGAGCACAGTTCGGTTTACAAATTCTTGTTTCCTGCTTCAGTTCCTCATCTCTATATTTGTTAATGTAAGATAACCAGAAAAGGGAGAATTTACTACTATTGCTAATGCTACTACCGCTACTACCAAAAATGAGCAAATAAATAAAAACTGTAGACTTCCTACAGAAAACAGTATAACAAATCTAATGACACTTTATTTCTGAAGTGGTAATACTAGCTAACTGCAACATGATATAAAGCCCTGCTATTACTGTAGCAAGTTTATCCTACTCTTAGAATTGCCTGTATTCGCTATGCTGCCTGTCATTAAATTGCAGGATCAATCCATATTGGAAGTAACTGTTAGTTACCATCTATAACTGTCAAATCCTTACATTTAAAGTGGAAATCTTGTCAATGATATCCACTTTACTTTTAAATTTAAGTCAAAGCCAGTAACTTGTAACAATGAGAGCAAGAGAAGAAAAAAAAAAAAACAACAAAAAAACCCTAGTAACCTTCTTGAGTCCAGGATAAGGATTGACCTTTAACTTTTATATTTTAATTGGCTTCGGTTTTTGGCTGCATAGTACCGAACCAAAAATGTTATGATCTCAGTTGTTTTTAACCAAGGGGTCTTATGCAGAAGTTGATTTACTTTATTTATTTATTTTTACTAGCAAACATTTTAGAGTAAATTTCCTCTAAATTCTTTCTCCTAAATTTTCTCATGCTGCATTTCATGGCGTATCTGTCTTTCTCTATAGTTAACTTCAATTTTTCCTTCTGTCTTGGAATTCTTTTAAATAAACAGTTTATACAGGGATGTATCACTTTAATTCTGTGATTTTGGATGCATTCTTTTCATTCAAGGTTGTGCATATTGTTACTATACTTTTTTTCTTGTGCAGCAAAAAAAATTCAGCTGTACTTTAAAGGTATTTGCTGCAAGATAAAGATGCAGAATTTTCTCAGATCATGCTCGTTTTCATGGGGTTTTAAAATCAGCTGACCTCATGAAAGACCAGATAGTTAAAATCAAACAAACACCTTTTTATTTAGATAAAAAAATAAAATAAAAAAAATAAATACATCCATGAAGCCCCTGAAAAAGAGACTGAATTTACAGCAGGGTCAGAAGTCAGTACTTCAAGATAAGGTAGGATAAATCCCATTGTTTAACTTAAAGGCATTGTCTTAAAACATTGTTGGCAATGTTTTCAAAGATCTTTTATTTGCAGAGCCCATTTAAAAAAAAAAAAATCTCAGCTGATTTCGATCACAGTAGGATTGCACAAAGAAAATGGAATTTGTATCGCAGATTTTTCTTTTTGTTAAAATGACTAATTTTTGTCATTGTACGTTTTCAGTTGCCAGTTTATATGGAGTTTTGCTTATGATACAGTAAGGTTTGCATTATTAGTTACTGTTTCTCAACTGTAGCTTTTTGCACAGGCTTATAAATATCACAGGCAGTTCTCTCTCATCAGAGCATCTTCTAGTTCTCCAAACTCAAAGATAACATTTAGATTTAATTTATATTATATGATTATCTATTGTATCCACCTGGATGATAATGAGGAAGCAATGGTTTTCATAAATGTTGTATCTGAGATGCAGCAATTTAACTACGTGGAGTCTCCTTCCGTGACATTTGCATAAAATGATGGCATTAAGCTCCCAGTGGTGCTCTTCCCATCATACACAAGATCAAAGAGCTATTATGCTCTGAGCCTGTCTGCAGCTGTTAAATGCTCTCAAGGATTGTTTTCACTCCCTCAGTTTTTCAAGAGTATTTGCCATGGGGGAGTATCAGAGTTTCCGCTGTACTTGAGCTGTAATTTCCCCAAAACAATGTTGTGTTCAGGTGACTGCCATGTTGTTTAATTTCTTAGGATACAGCAGATGAGTTATGTAACACATAGCATACCACAGCCATGAAAAATTTGGTCTTTTGTTCTCAGGCCCTGGAGGTCTCCGGGGAGCTGCCGGCTGCCTCCTGCTGACTCAGGAGGGGAGAAGTGGCTGCTACCACCTTCCTCAACACACTGCATGTGGGAATAATGACTCAGGCAGCTGGAACAGGGAGGAAACAGGACACAGACGTGCATGGGTGGGTGTGAATTTAAGGCAGAGGTACAAAGATAAGGAAGAGGCACAAGGATGAGACTTAAAATTTCAATTTTCTTCAGTCCTATTGTTATGCTACCAGAAACTGAGCTCTTGGTGCATGGGTAGTTATGCATTGAAACACCACACTGCAGTTACAGAGTTCTGCCAGAGTATGGTGAGGACTTTAGTGGCTTAAAGCAGGCCCTGGTGGGAATTAATCCTACAAGACACTGTTAGGACATTACTTAGGTACTCACCTTTGCTGAGCCTCATACATCGTTTAGTTTTGGAAATCACAGAATGTTTGAGATTGAAAAGGACCTCTGGAGATCATAAAGTCTAACCCACCTGCTTAAGCAGGGTCGCCTAGAGCAGGCTGCCCATGACTGTGTCCACTCCAGTTTTGAGTATCTCCAAGGATGGAGACTCCACAACCTCTCTGGGACACCTAGTCCAGCATTTGACCACCTGCAATGTAAAAAAGTGCTTTCCTGTCTTCAGACGGAATTTCATGTATTTTAGTCTGTGCTCATTACCTCTTGTGCTGCCAGTAGGCACCACTGAGAGAAATCAGTAGCTCCCTCTTTATTCTCTCCTAACTTTTGCATACATGGATAAGATCTCCCTGAGCCTTCTCTTCCCCAGGCTGAACACTCCCAGCAATCTCAGCCTCTCCTCATATGTTAGATGTTCCAATGACTTAGTCATCTTCATGGCCCTGTACCAGTCACTCCAGTAAGTCCATATCTTTCTCATACTAGGCCAGAACTAGACCCAGAACTTAGTTTGTATGTTTCATTAATATATTCTAATAGGGTGTTGCAACAGTATTTTATGACCCCAAATACAATAGTGGTTAAATACCCTGGGACTAATGGGATCAAAAAGAAGGCAGCATTGGATGCTTAAATGCTGTAGCTAGCATTTATGTTGTAATAAACAGCATTATTCTTTTTTCTTCTTTCTCACTATTTACAATATTGGAATTTACCTAAGGTGTCCCTCTCTCTATTTTGAATACTTACCTCTCATCAAATGCAGAAGCATTTCATTTATTATCCAGAAGATGAGCACTATAATTTTTGCCACCACAAGAGCAGTATTAAAAAGGAAAATGCAAATATGCTTGTCAGATATTTTTTGTAACATTCACTAGAAATTAAACTAGCACTGTCTACTTAAGTAGATGAAGATAAATCACTTTGTCATTACTTACTTATAAAACAAAAGCCCTCTTTTATTTACTCTGGCTTTCTGCAGGTGTCTCAGCACTAGTTTCCAACTTTTTTGAAAAATCTTAGTGTTTAGATATATTATTGGGCTGTAGGAGGTATGCAAACAAAGTAACTTGCAATCCCTGCTTTGAAGAATTTGCAACCCAAGGCTATGTCTACAATATCTTTTTATTTGTTTGCAAGGAAAACTTATGGAGGGTGTTTTCTTGTATTTTTATACTGACCGAAGCTCAAAACAGACATTTATATGGCCATTCAGTGCTTCAAATGGAACTACTTACTGACTAGAAAATAACATGATATATAAGTTAGTGTTAGGTACTAAAAGTCTAGGCAAAAAGTGGTCTTAATAAACCTAGTGTGGAGCAGAAAGAAGAGGTAAAAAAAAAAGCTCTGGGTGATACCATTTACCATATGCAGCAAGAGATGGAGGCTTACTGCTTGAATCTCATTAATTTGTTTAAAAATCTCCCTTGCCCAATACACAGTTGACCTCCTCAAGTACCCCTAAACCACTTACAGTATGCATATTTACGGTTAGTTTCATAAGAATCTCAGCCTGGAAACATAAGATATTTCTCTAAAATCACCGCTGTTAAGCCAATACCGTCACAACTGTGATTTCATTTCTAAATATCTTAAAATTTTTTAAACACACTCCTTGACCTCAAAAGTGTGAGCACCATGGAAAAAAAAAAAATCCATTTTCACACTAGAAAGCAAGTCTAGTAAGAAATGCCATGCTCTTTCTGCATTCTTAATGAAGAGACGAACATGAAGATAATTAAATACCCAAAAAGCAGAGTTGTCCAGGCCAACCAAATAAAAGCCCTTAGTGACAAAAGATGATCGTTTTTTAACATGTCACAGTTTTGAAGATAGTAAAGGGTTTCTTAGTCATATTAATACTTCTTTGGCTTTAATTTCATCATGGAAGGTCTGCTGCTAGATTTTGTTACATAGGAACAAGGGCTGTGTTCAAATTTTAGGATCACTAATAAACAATCTCAAGTCCTATCTAATCATCAGGGAAAAAGAGAGGAGGTGGCCTAACACCCATTGAATTAACATGTCCTGCTCAGGATTACAAATCAGCTTAGAAGACAGCACTTTGTTTAAGGAAAAAAGAATAACAGAACATAAATAGACTAACCCATACTGGCTTCCCCACAACATAATGATTTGTAATCCTCTGGTTTCCTGAGAGACAATTGTTCATCTCACAGGCACCAGACACTAAGTTTGCACTTTTTGATAATTTGCCACACAAAGTCAGGCTGCCTAAATCCACAAATTACAATCTCCAGTAAAATCCATCACTTTGCAAATAGTCAATTACATTAAAGATTTACAGATGAATTATCATAGAAGTTATTTGCTTATGAATTGCAAAAGTATTTACCAGAAGACAGTACCTTAAATGATACAAAATCTTGCTTGGTATTTTATGTTGTGTTTAATGCTGAAGCCTTTAGTGTAATTACCAAGTAATCCCAGACGGCTCATCATGGACCACTCTTGAAGCAGATTCCTACTATACAAAGAAAAGGTTTGTCTGGGCAGATCTGCAAGTGATACATGTTAGGGTTACATAGTAGAGATAAATTAGCCCTGCATATTCATGCCAACACTTGCATTTGTAAGCTTAGTTTTTAATACAACTGTCAGGCATACAGACTTGTGCTGTCTTACAGAAATATAATAGAAAATCACCTGTTAAAGTTTTAGTCAAACATAGTGCCAGTGGCTGAGAGCGTAAGTTCATATGCAGTGCAAGCTCTACTTAATTTTGATCCAGAACAGCCCCACATTTCTGCTTATGCCACAGAAGTATTTTCTTAAACGTGACTACAGGAATACTGGCAGGTGTACTAAACCCTTGTAGCACTGAGAGTCAAAAACAGTCTGCTCAAGGGAAGACTGTATATCCAGCCTTGACATAGGCCAGATCCATCAGAAGTGTCATGACCTCTTTTTTTAAACTTAATTTTGATCCAGAACAGATTGACAAAATTCCTCACACATGCTCAGTGTCAAAAAACACTAATTGGTGAAACTATTTTTGAAAACACTTTTGCCAAAATCATTGCTGGCCAAGATTCTGGAATTACTGATGTCCCCATCTGGTTTAACAGCACAGCAGAGGAACTCCCCAAGGATCCCTCCTTAGGAAACAGTCCCCGAGGAATCGCTCTGAACACCAGCACTGGAGCTGGGCATCTGACACCCTGGTAGCACAGGCACCACAGACCTAAACCCACACTTGTAAATAAAATATGCCTGGGCTCTCAGGGAGCAGCACAGGCCAGCTACTCCCTCTGAGATGAGGGCTTGGAGCTGCAGGGGTTCCTGTGGGGCAGCTAAAGAGCAAGTCAGACCTCATAGATAAGCAATCAGGTCCAGCCATCAGTCCGCTTCTATACCACAGTGATGAGATACTTCCAAAGTCAAGCCTGGAAGCCAACCTGCAGGTCAGGATCATGTCCAGCAATCACTTGGGAGACCCATCGTGATGAGTCAGGGCTAAGATAAAACCACAAAGACAGCCCGCAGGTTGTTGTCTGGAGTAACAAGGTCCACCACCAGCCATAACCATGGCTGAAGTAGAAACCAGCATTCCTCTAACTCAAGTGCAGGTCTGAGCTTAAATAGAACTTCTGGGCCCACAGGTGTGGGTGGAGGCTCCAGGTGATGTCAGGGCCATTAGTGCCCTCAAGGACCTCATAAGGATGTTTTCTTTTCCTGGAGAACAAATGTCATGAAAGGATTCATATCCTTGTCCTCCTGCAAAATAGTTTGCCCTCATCTGTGGTGCCAACTGAGAACAGTTCCCGAACCACAGAGTGCTAGTTCACATGGGGCAAAGTACGCCAGGAGATGTGCTGCATGGATGATTGCTACCTGGGCTAGAGCCCGTGGTTGGTACTATTTAATGTTGTGATACAGATAGAGCCTAGAAGCCTCTGCTCTGTTAGAGCTGACATACCAATTCTTAGCTCACTGACAGCGACTTTGAACTGAATCATCTTGGAAACAGCAAGTTAGACTCACTGACAGCGACTTTGAACTGAATCGTCTTGGACTAGTAACAGCAAGTTAGTCTCAAGTTTTTCTCCCCTAGTGGCAGACCTTTTAATTATAAGAATACTTTGTTTGTCCTGATTAGCGTAACCTCAAACCTGCTGCTTGTGATAGCATCACGGGTGATGCTGACGTATGGAGTGCCAGAGAATGTAGATGTCCCCATTATGGTTGGCACGATGTCCAAGTGGAGACCAGTTATGAGTGGTGTTCCTCAGGGGTAGGTACTGGGACCGGTGCTGTTCAACATCTTTGGTGACATGGACAGGGGATTGAGTGCACCCTCAGCAAGTTTGCCAATGATACCAAGCTGTGTGTTGAGGTAGACACGCTGGAGGTGTGGGATGCCATCCAGAGGGACCTGGACAGGCTGGAGAGGTGGGCCATGCCAACTGCATGAAGTTTAACAAGGCCAAGTGCAGTGCCCTGCATGTGGGCCAGGGCAATCCCAAGCACAAACACAGGCTGGGCAGGGAATGCATGGAGAGCAGTGCTGAGGAGAAGGACCTCGGGGTGCTGATTGATGAGAAGCTCAACATGACCTGTCAATGCATGATCGCAGCCCAGAAAGGCAACCGTATCCCAGGTTGCATCAAAAGAAGTGTGGCCAGCAGGCTGAGGGAGGCGATTATGCCTGTCTACTCTGCTCTGGTGAGACCCCACCTGGAGTACTGCTTCCAGTTCTGGAGCCCCCAACATAGCAAAGATGTGAACCTGCTGGAGCAGGTCCAGAGGTGGGCCACAAAAATTATCAAAGGGCTGGAGCACCTGTCCTATGAGGACAGGCTGAGAGAGCTGGGGTTGTTCAGCCTGAAGAAGAGAAGGCTCTGGGAAGACCTTATTGCAGCCTTCCAGTACCTAAAGGGGGACTACAGGAGAGCTGGGGAGGGACTTTTTACAAGCGCATGTAGTGACAGGGCAAGGGGCAATGGCTTTAAACTGGAAGAGGGTAGATTTAGAATAGATATTAGGAAGAAATTATTTACTGTGAAGTTGGTGAGGCACTGGAACAGGTTGCTCAGGGAAGTTGTGGAAGCTTCATCCCTGGAGGTGTTTAAGGCCAGGCGAGATGGGGCTTTGAGCAACCTGGTCTAGTGGGAGGTGTCCTTGCCTATGGCAGGGGGGTTGGAACTCGATGATCTTCAAGGTCACTTCCAACCAAAACCATTCTATGATTCTATGATTCTATGATCTTCCTCAAGGAAAATTTCTACATTGGTGTAGTTATTTTCATAGTGGGATCATCTCCAACAATGATACAGGGATCTCTAAACTTTCATGTCATTGTGACATCTCTTTTTCTGTCTAAAAGAGGATTGCTTCCTCTCTGCCTTATATTAGATCTGGAGAAAAATTATGAAAGCCCCTATGTGTTGAACCTGACCATAGTTCTCTGTTACTATAAAAAACCCCAAACATAGTTCAAAAATGGTAGACACAGTGAATAGGAAATGACTTATTGTTTACCTACCTCTCATAGACTTTCCTTGTTGGCCATGATTCCACTAGTTTTTTGGTCTTTTTCCCTTAGAGACATCGTAACCTACCCTGCATGAAAAAATATGGCACTCTGGTCCATTCAGAGCAACAGCAGCTTCTAAAGGGATGGGCTGCGCCAGCAACTTTTCTGTACAGAAAGTATGTAGTTAAAAATACCAGCAAAAGTGCAGCACTTCTGATTTCCCTTCTGTGTATAAAACTTCATACTACATTAAACTATTTTATCATTGCTGTTTAATGAGTGCAGAAACCTACCAGGCCATCTTGTAGGATGCTGTGCAAGATAGTTCAACAGTTTGTTGGGCTTGTGTGATTTCTTTAGAAATGTCTTTTATACCTCTAACAGTTTTGGAAGAAAAGCTCATGTGTGAGAATTGAGGGTGGGATTCTGTCTGAATTTAAGTCACCCACATTTACATATCGAGATGCACACTGGTCTTCTAAATTCCAGTTACAGTGACTGGAGATCTTGGCATACAGCCAGCAAAGCTTATCCAGTGAAACAGCTGATAGTTGCTTTGTGTTTCCTTTGGGGTGAGTAGCTCCCCACTGCAAGAAGAGTTAAGATCAGTAGAATCCTAAGTCACGTACATATACACATAAATGTAGATGTCTTAACCTCTGCACTGAATCATACCCTGCACTTCTATTTCCAGCAAATGAGATTGTCAAGTGCGATCCCTGGATCCAGAGGATACAGTGATGCCTGTGGTCTAGGCTCTGCACTGAAATTTTTACTCCACTGAGGTTTCCCAGTGGGAGAGCTGTACACCTGGCACAGATCCAGTAGCTCCAAAGGCAGCAGTAGGGAAGCCCAGTCTAGCCCAGTTCATATACAACTCATCTAATGACTTAGGGAAAGGAGTCAACTCATGGCTTTCTCTTGTTGGAGTACTGGCATCAGGAACATTATCAGGGCAGCTTCAGCATTCTTGCCTGTCTGAGCAGAAGGGAGGCTGGTCCTGCACCAGAAAGAGAAAGACAGCTTGCTGGGGAAAGAGAGGTGAAGAACCAGAGGACAAGCATCACTTTCCCTAAAACCTCATAAATTCAGGCCCAACCTACTGAGAAGCGAGGTGGTTTTTTTCTAACCAGCCATGCCCCCACAGGTTGTTTTATTTTGACATTCTTGCTGCAGGATGACTTTTCCTTCTGCCTTGGTACCAGTTGAACTCATGGCAAATCTCTAGAGACATGCAGGTTGAGGTAGTAGGTGCAGGTAGTTCTAATCCCCCTGTGTCTGGCAGGGTGGGAGTCACAGTGTGCTCCAGGAGGAGCCCCTCGCATCAGCACTGAGGGTGCACCATGAGGCACAGCAGCCCACAGTGCAGGCAGTCTTCGTAAACCCACAGACTGAGAACACCCTTTGTACTCTCTGGAAATAACCTACTTCCATAGAACAATTGTTGCCTTGTTGGTGTGTAGCACGCCCTAAGAGAACAGAATAATTTAAAGTATCACCTGTCCTTCATGAATGTTCAGCTGAGGTGATCAAGTGCAAACGTATCACTTCACCTGGACACTGTAGTCAGTGTCTTTAACCCATGTTATCATTTCTTTCAAAGTGATTGTAGGCAACTATGTTCATAGCATCCATTACCTCACCAGCTTTTGCCTCCCAAAGATCAATATGGACTTTAAGAGAAGCAAGACTTCTGATTTGAATCATTCCTATATGGGGTATTTGTGTTAAGCTGTCTTCTTTCTTTTAAAGGATACCAGAAATATGCTTTTCACACCTACACTTTTAGAATACATCTGTTGCATGAAGCAGTTTGTAGGGACTTTGGCTGTTGAAAGCTTTAGCCCTTATTCCCAGCTCCATCTCAGCTATCTGCCTTTCAGAAGAAGAATTAGTATTTTTGTTCAGTTGTGTTATACTTAAACCTTGAAGCTCAGTGCACCTGGGTGTAACATACCTGTGGGCACTGCCCAGAAAAATGTTTACATTTGCCAAACTCAGAGTAATAGAATTAATTTTATATAATCTGGACACTTTCTTCCTTTTTTTTTTTTTTTTTGGGGGGGGTGTGTGTGTGTAGGTACTTCTGAAAGTTAATGTTAGATGCTAATGTTAGATGCACCTTATGGCAGCTAAGTACAACAAACAGGTACCCATAGATAGAGTTTCCGATGAAGATTAGGTGCCTGAGGACTTCTATAAAATCTCCTAGATAGTTATCTGCATTGGCGACATGACAATACCTCCATGAAATAGATCCTAAATTACTACTGGCATGAAAAGTATCATTTTTTAACTCAGCAAAACAAGTTTAGTTCTACATGAAGTACTCAGAAGTTACCCAATTTTAGTATTACAAAGACAATTGGCCTCAAGCTAGGCAAAGATAATGATAACTGCCTTAGTCCTCTTTATTTCATAGTTAAACTACAAAAAATGAAACAGATTAACATTGTGAATGCTTGCTATAGATTTCCCTTTTGTTCTGTCTTAATTAGGAACAAAAATCTTGGATAAATCCAATTTATTTTTCACGTGAACTGAAGTAATTTCCTCCTAAAGCCCTAGTCTAGTCATTTCATATTCCAGTAACTTTTAATGAACTCCATCATTACTTGAGAAATTCAGTCTCTAGAGAGAACTTTGGGTCACATGATGAATACAAAATTAGTGTTTGATTCCCTGACACTACAAAGTCATTTGAACTCCTACAACACGCCCTAAATCCTATACCTTCAGTGCCAGTTCTACGAACGTTTTTCTTATTATCAGGTAGATGTCAGCAATTTACAGGTAGAGATGGTAGATGAAAGCAGAACTGTTACAAATTATGGTATATGTGGTTCTCTGCTGTTTCTCTCTCTGAAGAACTGATACAAATGTATTTTCATCCCCTTCCATTTAGATTACACAATAATGCAATATGTTTTGGCATTTCAGTAGTGCCTTTCTACCACTGTTGCTACTAAAAATATTATTCCAGAAAAACAAAACTTCCTCTCCATTCCCTTCTCTGTTAGTTCCTTGTGTCTGCATATCAGGCTTGTTTCTGGAGACATCTCAAGTCGTGGGTGTTGTTTTGCAGTCATGGCTGCCCTTACACTTTGATCCTGTCTTTCTAGGATTAATTTATCTTCTTAGTCTGAATTACTAACTATGATAAAAAGAATAGGAAGTAATCGTTCCTTTGGTTTAGCATTGGAAAGTCCATAAAATTGTAGACTGAAACTAGATTATCAATAAAACTCTGGTATTTCAGTGTATTTCCTCATCATAACTCAAACTATTTAAATTTTTCTGGTTTATCTATTGCCAAAATTTAAGAATTACAGATTAGGGGGGAAAGTAATCCCAACCTTTTATTTGGATTTTTATTTTTTTTCTGAAATTAAATCTAAAAAATAGGACTTTGACAATTGAAACTACAGAGATGTTCATTGGATGTGCCATATTATCTAATATCTAGTTAAGATGGCAGTTAACTTTGAACTTCTATAGAGCAAAAATAATAGACCAGTTCTTTCAAATCAGGAATAAAATGGTTCTTATAGAGTCATAGGAAAATTCAGGTTGGATGGGGCCTCAAGAAGTCCTTCTCAAAGCAGGGTTAGACCACATTGTTCAGGGCTTTATCCAGTCTAGGTTGAAAATCTCCAGTAACGAGACTGTAAAAACTCTGGGAAACCTGTTACAATGGTTCACTATCCTCATGGTGAAAAGGTTTGTCCTTATACCCATTTGGAGCCTTTTTTGTTTCAAGATTTGATAGAAAAATGATTTTAGCCTTTGGATAGATGGCAGCATTACTATCACACTGTTATTTATTCATACTGAGGGACTTAAGGTACCACCTTAACATAAGTAATCAAGCTGTGACAGATGTCATCAAGTTTTTTTATAAAATGTGGGTTTCCAGTTCTAAACTGAATAACTTAGCAGAAACAGCAGCTTCCAAAAATCTGTAAGTAGCTATAAGCATACCCTACAGTTCTACTGAGCACATCTGCCATAACAAACCTGCCAAAAATTCAGGAAATCAATGGATCTGTCAAGAATGGAGAACTGCTTTTTGAATCCTTTATTTATAACCAAATTAAGCATTTGACTATAGCCTCCTCCCTGCTGGGATCCTCTTCTGTCAGTACAAAAAGACATGCAGCAGACCTTTAATAAGCCTCTGTCTGATGAGAAGACTACATTATGCCCTAGTGATGTATTAACGGAGCAGCCCAGTGAAAAATGCTTGAGCTGAAGGAAGTCTCTGTTTTTTGAGAACTATCATAGAACAAAATGAGGAATTTTGATCTGAGATAGACTTGTTATGCTATTCAATCAAACATTTCTTTCCCACTTAACAATATGGATAGACACTGTCAAATGCAGAATATTTTGCAGAACTATTGAACGCGACTTCCCTAAATCATAATGAGCCAGGCTGAAACAAAAAAAGGAAAACTTGAAGACTTATAAGTTTTTCCATATTCTGAAAAACAGCGTTTTGGGATCTGTACAACTAAAGGACAAACTGTTGTATTTGATCTGAGTATGAATGTTACTTGCAGCAAAGATCAGCATTGCTAATCCCTACTTATTTTTGTCAATTCATTTAGCCTGAGAGAAACTGTGGGAACAGCTGTGAAAACATGGTCTTTTTTATTCTATCAAAGTAAGGATAAAAGGATATGGTACAGAATTTACATTCACAGCATCCTTCAACTATCCATAAAACAAGGTAAAATCTGCCTGTGTTCTAGTAATTGCAAAATTTTTTGTGGGAAATAAAGAAAGCATAAGAGATCTAGCTGAAGATGAAGTGAGGATATAATTAAATAGTAAGTCCAGATGAATAACATATAAATAAAATAAAATGAAAGGGCAGCCATCCAGATATTTCTAAAGTTTCTAACGTGATGAGGAGGTCTTGAAAATCACCAAAGACAGGATACACGTCCATGGTCCCTGATGGTTGCTTTGTTCCCTGTAAAAATTATTGCGTAAACACATTATCGACACCCTTGCAAAATATTTTTATGGATTGTCTTTTTGAGGATTGCATCCAAGGCAAAAAACCTCTGGCTCATGAAGCAGCACTATTTAGATCCAGAAAACTTTATAAAAACAAATATTTACTATTCATGCATTATGTAGGAGTTGGTCAAAATCATAAAAGCCTAAAATAAGAATTATCGGTTTGACCTGAAGATAAGGATTTGATAGAGTCACACACTATGACTAAATCCTTTTTATTTGTAGCGTAGAAGACCTCACAAGAACCAGCACTGATAGAAACTGATGGGATGGAATTTGCATAGGGAGAGCCAAACAAAATAGTAATATATCTACTTTGAGGTATTGAATGTTTTGGGTTATTGCAACAAGATGTGGAGAACTTGAGGAATAACAGCAGGAAAAACAAACAATTTAGGTCTAACACCACACAATGTCAAAAGTTGTTTCTGACATCTAAAATACTGGAATATTACTGTCCTAGCCGGAAGAAACAACTGAGAATTCAAATCAGTAATTTAATTTACATTGAACGTAGCAATTTGATAGATGGTTAGACTTCTGAATAGTGTAAAAAAATTAATGTATTTTAGTTTCATGTGAAATGTTTTACCATTCACATGTGAAACTTGCATGTTGAAAAAAGAAGCCATCGTTTTCACACTGAAATATTGTGAGAGACTACCATGTTACCCGTTTCTTAGATGTGACTAATGAGAAGGAAATTGACCACATTTGTCATAACAAGAGTTAAGCCTGATAAAGGGGCAGATTGTGAAGGAAAGATGTGCAGGGAACAATGCACACTGCCAGAGGTTAGGGATCACGTGGTGGCTGTGATTTGATAATGACTGATGGACTGATAATGAATGATGCATTTTACCAGACTGTGCAACAATGGTAAAAAATGCAGGAAAGTTTGCAGTGTGCAGTTTCCTTGAGTTGTATTCACCATCCATTCTCATGTAATTCTAGAGTACTTTTGCAATTCAATGCAAACGTCGAGTAGTTTAAGATCGTTTAAGTAATGCAAGTATAAGGGGTTTTTTAATGTGTATATATGTACATTTCTTTGTAATGAGACACTGTGTGTGTTCATCAACATTTTTATTTGTTTTCTATGGCAGGATATATGACTCTTCCCGAAGCCTGAAATCTGTCCTACCTTTTAAGGATTTCATCATAAATCTGCCTTTTGTGTTTGTTCAGATGGACAGATATTTCCTAAAAACATATTAGAAAAAGTAACATTAGTTATCCTGTTGCCTGTTTAACTGGTCCAACTTTGGCATGATAAGGTTTTATGGATATACCCAAACCTGTTTAATAGCTTGTCTACATGGATAATATGCAGTTAAACACCATAGACATGGCATGCATTAAAATACACAGGCTTCATATACTAATAGGCTCCCCATAAGCATTCACAGTTTGAAAAACTTGAGAATTTATGTTACTGGGATTGTCAGCAAGAAAAGATACATGTATTTTATCCCTAGCCCTTTTAAGAATTATGGAAGAGATTAATCCACTGTTCTCCCCTTGTCCTCTAACAGGGTGATGATTTCAGACCCTGGTTTCAGCTGTCAGGACTAGAGGGAATGCTTTTCTTTTGGGGATTATAGGGTCCTCTTGAGGGCTGGATGTTGAGTTGGGAATAGCAGTTGCCACAGATTCATCAGCAGATTTATTGAACCATTTTGCATCTGAGAAAATTTTGATGTCTCCTAACCTTAAAAAAATAAAGCCATAAAAAATAAATAGCTGAAATAGCGGCTGAAATTAAAAATTTACCTAAACTGGGGAAGAAGGAACTGGCATTGTGCTTGAGGTGATATTATGCTGCATTTTTCATTCTTTGCTCATGAACGTGGCTGCAGATATATGATTTGGTTCTCATGTATGCAAATTAGCTTTTGCAGTCCTTTATTAAGAGGTCTGTTGCAAAACACAGTAAATTCTAACCATGTCAGGTTTGGGTTTACATTAGGACAAGGAACACTCAAACAACTATTTCTTAGAGCTAGGACCACCCCCCTCCAACAGAAGACAGCAGCATGTTGCTTCCTTTGTGTCCTGGTTTTAAGAATTTATGGCTAAGATAGTCTTCTGGAAGTAAATTTTGAATGGCCTTCAAATTGTGCAGGGGTGTACTGGTTCTGGCTGGGATGGAGTTAACTTTCCCCATAATAGCCCTCATAGTGCTGTGCTTTGTATTTGTAGCTAGAAAGGTGTTGATAACACACCACTGTTCTGGCTGCTGCTGAGCAGTGCTCGCGCAGCATCAGGGCTGTGTCTCTAAACTGTCCCCTCCAAAGGCCAGAAGGTTGGGATTGGGCAAGAGGCTGGGAAGTGACATAGCCAGAACAGCCAACACAAACTGACTAAAGGGATATTCCATACCATATTATGTCGTGTTCAGCAATCAAATCTGCATTTGTCTTCCGGAGCAGGAAGTACTGCTATGCGTACTGAAGACCTACTTCCCAGGAAGTGGCTAGATATCGCCTGCTGATGGGAAGTAGAGAATAAAATCTTTGTGTTTTCCTTTGCTTCCATGCATGGCCTTTGCTTTTTCTACATTAAATTGCCTTTACCTTGACCCACAAGTTCTTTTTCACCTTATTTCCTCCCTGCTGTCCTGCTGAGGAGGGGGAGTGATAGAGCAGCTTGGAGGGCACCTCGTGGCCAGCCCAGGTCAACCCACTACGAGGGTTAAAAAAGGATCTAGTAATTGCAGGCTGAAAAGACAGAAAATTATGTCCTCAATTTTGTATCTCATCACAATCAGGCTATTTGAGTAAGTGAATTGAAAAAAGGACACTCTTTTCCTTTCTTGGTCCCCCAAAACCCTTTATTTCCTTTTGGGAGTCACAGAAAGCAGAACCTTATATTTTTCAAGTTACCTACTAGCCAAAAGTATTTCCTAAAACATAACTGCTTCTCCTCCCCGCCCCCAGGGCAGAATCCCAGGCCAAAACACGTTTTTCTTTTTAGCAGCTTGGTTAGATAGGATAAATTAACTTCTCCCTAGTCCTAGATTTTCTTGTGGGATACTTTTTATCCACACCTCAATCTTTTCAGTTCCTTAGGGTTTCTAGATATGTTGCGCATTTTTAAGTCCTTTAAATCACTGCTAAGAGGAAACGTGTCTAAGCTATATCTCTACATAAACTTGAGGTTCAAAAGGTGTTATAAATGATTTCTCTATCTGATTTTGCATTCGTATACTTCTAGTTAAGAAAGAAAACTGCAGTGATTCTTAAAGCATACCACAAGTCTCATATAAAAATTGACACTTGTAGTCATTCTAGGACAATTTTCACCCTCCCTAGATATCTGAGTAGTTTAGTAAGCATCCTTTAGAGGGAAGAGAGCCCTTACATAAAACAAACCTATGATATATCAACTGTTTGGTAAGGATTAGCATTTGTCATCTGCCTTTGAATTGTGTAAGCACCTAATTTCTCCTCTATTCAAATGCAGCTAGACCAATTAAAGGAAATAAACCTTTCACTCAGCTTTTCAGTTTGCCGTATGAATCCCTTGCCATCTCTTAATCCCATGATTGAGCCTCTCAAATTCTACACAGTTCTATGTAGTTTCTCATAAATACATAAATTTATTATTCGTCACATACTCAGGGTTATTCGGAAAGGATCCCAAAAATGATGCCTCAAAAACCCTCTGGCATTCTCATCCTCTGTGACCTTAAGGCTGTCAAGTTCTTAATTTTCAGATCTGCGTAATTACAGTCCTTGCTAGTTCATGTAAAAGCTGTGAATTGTCACGTCCCGTGAAAAGTCGAACAGTGGACCAAACCTCCAAAATTCATCTTATGTGTCAGTCTACACAGCAAAGTGGACTGTCACAGAGATGTCCAGGTTAGTGCAGAGCAGTCTCATTCAGTCAGTGCTAGAGAGCTGTGCATCTCTCTGTGGAATTGCATCCAAGGAAATTAGTTTGGCTGAGAAATGACATGCCAAGGCCAAGGCGGAATATCACATTAGTATGACTGTGCCATTTCCTCTTTGTGACAATGTGTTTTTAGAGTTAGCTTGTATGTCTTCATATAGTTCTGTCTTGCAGTACTTAAATATATCCTCTAATAAACAGCTTCATAAATAATATCTTTGCTTTGTGTAACTATTTTTCAGGTGCTAACATGTGTCATCTTTGGATATCCACATTTTAGCAGTAGCATCTGCAAAGCCCTGAAGGAAAATGAGATTGTGAATGTAAATATTAACACTTCTGATGATTCAGGTGTTAGATTTCTTACAGGTTTCATGCAAGTGGTAGCCTGTGTCAAGCTACTTTGTACAGTAAGGCACAGATGATGGATTGGCTAAAAATATCTTTGCATTATAAAATGTAGACATCTGTGGGGTTTGCATAAGTATACAGGGAACATGATGTAGTAAGGTTTTCATGAGGAGAAAAAACCTGCAAAAGCTTTCTTGATATTCTTGTGATTTTCCGTTATTCCTTTGCAAATAGTGCCTTTAGTACTATTAGTACTAATAGTACCTTTGAAAAGTAGAACCCTGAATTCTCCCTGTCACTTTGAAAATATAGGAGTAGATTTTACAGAAAATCTCACCAAAATTAGTCCTCTAGGCAAGAGTGGCACTGCGTATTGGTGGCATTTTAAAGAGTCCACTAGCTATTTTGTGGTGAATGGTACTGCATATGAAAAAAAGCAGAAATAGATATTAAATAATTAATTTCACTGAGGTCCAGGTACAAATCCCATTGAAATAAATGAAACCTCAATACCTGCTGTATGTATTATTTTATTGTACTCATAGATGTGTCTTGAGCAAAATCTAATCTAACAGAAATATCTCACTTTTAATTTATTTTGGATGTCATGGAGCTTTTGGCAACAAGGACTGCATGTTCAGGAAACAAGAAAACAAGTACAGCTGTCAGTATGAAAATGCTACAAAAGAAAACAGAAACTCTTCACCTTCACTGTAGTCTATACTTAAAATGTTAAACCACCTTATTGGTTTTTATTTCTGCCATGTCCTTTTTCCTCGCCTCTGAATACCACTCCAGCTTTAAATCTTTACAGGGAATTCTCAGAAGATACAATTTTGTCCCTAGCAGTGCTCTTTGTGCACATCCTACTAACAAAGAAATGCTTTGATCCACTCACATGACAACAGACTTTATTCTTCTCTTCCATAAATCCAATAAATTCCAACTCTGCAAGTAGTCATAAATTAAATGCACATTTTAGTGTTTACATAGGGAAGCTGTTGTGTTTAGAGAATGAGATTAACCAGAGTGGTCACAGAAAACTCCGAATAGCAAATCCCATGCTCCCAGTAAAGGCCTAGATCTTTACGACATGAAAACAGTGGTCTGCCCAAAGCAGGGCTGTATCTTTCTGTATTCAGTAAGGAATAATATTGCCCTTCTTTCTAAAATATCAGATATCTATCAATTGCAAATTACCCTAGTAATTCAGTAGATTCTCCCTCTAAAAGTTCATATTTTCCTTTGTACAGAGTACTCAAAAATTATAAATGCAGAAAGGTAGTCCAAAATATTTTATTGTAAAAAGAAAGAACATGTTAATGCAGGGGTCTACTAAATGGACATATTTGGTAAAGTAGACCTGTATTTATATGCAAAGGCAACACTTAAAAAGGTGAAACTTCCTTGTAAAAGTGAGAATAGATTAAAAGGAAACTTATGGTTTATATTGCCAGGATTTTATTCTTAAGAATTAGATATGAAATAAGATTTACAGGATGCATACTCTACTGAAAGAAAGAAAAGATATTGCAAAGCTATTTATGTAACAGATTTCAGGAGCACAGAAGAATAATTTTTGGAGGGTATTAGTTTAAAACCAATATCCAACATCCTGTATCTAGAAGCAGAGGATATAGGATCTGAATCTGAAAGGGAGAAAAGCTTTGCTTGTTTTATGACCTCTTCCTTGCTGATTCAACCTAATTCAACGCTTCCAGAGGCATGGATTTCACATCCTTAGACTCCTGAATCATCACAGCTACCTCCCTGATTTCACTAGAAGTGGTGGTGCAACACAAGCATGTCACAACAGTGTTTGTTTGTGTATTTCCCCTAATGGATTCTGATTTAGTATGCCCTGAACATGGCATACAAGCATGACTGCTTGTTGCAATCCTAAAATGAACATTCAGAGCAGATATGTGTACATAAAGGCCTGCTCTTCCTCTTCTGTCCTTTTTGAAGATCTATAACAAGTTTTGTTAAATGAATTTGAAATGCCTTACTGTATTTAAGAAATCTTCTGATTATCACTCCTTCGCTTCTTGTGGTAAGTAAATTCTCAGTTTTTAAATTATATCAACAATAACAACAAAACTGGATTATTTTCTCTTCTTTAGCAGATGTCCCTAATTGATTAGTTGTGGTTAGTTGTCAGCTGGGATATTCCAGCCAGAAATTCTTTATAATACATCAAAAATAATTTTTGTACTGGTAGACTTGCTTTAAACGACTGTTACTGGTTTTGAACATGCCCATTTCACCAGCTAGTCATGTAGAAATCTTGTGCACAAAACCACAGATAGATCAATGTGAATTGTTGACGTTAATGATAAATAAACTACTTGACTAATGAGATAATTTTTGTCATTTGCAGAAGTGATGATAAATAGTTAAACGGTAAATAGGCAATATGCTAATTAAGTATCTCCTATTTGACAATAATCTGTGCTAGCGTTATCAAGCTTACAGGAAGGTTCTTTTCAATAGGAAGGGACTTAATTAGGTAAAAACATGTTTCAGTGCTGGGTTAACCTGATCACAGACAAATAACGCTTGAAAGGTGTGTAAAATTGCATAGTGCTGAGCCACAGGAGAAGTCAACCAAAGACAATATTAATCTGAGTTAGGTTTTAGTTTTTCAGACACATATTAACCCCTCCAAAAGATGTAAGCTTGGGTAATTTCTGGCATATGTATTCTACATTTCTTAGCAATTAGAGAAAATCTGCTGCTTACAGCATCTTAAATGGTCTGACACTGGTTCCTGGTTCCACAGTTAGCTTGATCGCGCTTCTGGCAACCTGACATGGTCAAGTGCAAACAGATGCTCTATGGTGGTGGGATGCAGTTCAAAACCACTTGGACTTATCAGCATGAGGTTCTGCCCAACCTAATTAGCTGTGATGAGAAAAAATCAGTATTCTATGAAAGTCACACGTTGTTCATCAGTATATTAAGATTTTGTCTTTGTAAGAGTAAATTGATTGTCATCACAAGCAAACAAGGTTTAGAAAAAAGCTTTAGAAGAATCTGATGCATAAAAATTCAATGCCTGAAATGGCAAATGCTGTGGGTCAGATGTGCAGCCACAGCTAAATACTCTGTGTTAAGTGTACTTTTCTGTGTTTAGCTTCTGAGACCTCACTTAAGTCAAAACCCATCGGAAGCATAAGATAAGGACGCTGCAACCATTAGATCGTCAATTAACCTGTAAATAAGTTGCTGTCATTTCTTTCTATTTACTTTTGTTTTCTAATAATTAAGAAATAAAACAATTTTAAGTGCATAAGAAAGGGACATTTTAATTGCACAAATATAATTTTTTTCCTTTTTTGGTTTATTTTATCTATTAGTAACTCAGATATTTTATGTTGATGGGACTGCTTGTATGCAGCCCTACTTCTGGGTACAAATCTTGGCAGGCTCTGCTCCTTACTGTGTTAGGTAATAGCACTCATAAATAACAGAAATAATAGGCTAGAAGGAAATAGCTCTCTCTTGTAGCAATTTCTGATTGTCACCAACCTCTTCAACCATATTTGCTGTTCCCTCCTCTGGGTATTATAACATTGAATTTAGGTCGTCTTCTCTCAGCCATACACCATCAGTCAGCTCAAATTCTCAAATCCTGTCAAACGCTGATCCTTCTCCAAATTTCTGGAACTAGGATAACAAAGTTATTACTGATTACTTTTGTAGCATACGGCTGAGGAACGCTAGTGACAGATCAGTACTGACTGTTTAAATCCTGTATAAATACAGAAAAAAATATTGGCAACTTCTGAAGGCAGTGGCTATAAACACAGGAGTAGAGATGTGAGATCAACACTGACAAATGAGTGCTGATGTAGGCATCAATGCAAAGGAGAGTTTTAAAGAAGAATTTAAAGGGGAACAAGAAGGTAGTTTTGGGTGTATTTACAGACATCCCAAGCTGGCCTTACTGTGCTGAATGGAGATAAGAATTGGTCTTCCAAGATTAAGGGAGACAAGATAAGAGGAAGGTTATAGGCAATCATGCTCTTTATGTAAGCTTTAGATTGTTATATAAATAGCTACTCTTCATGAGAAAAAAGGAGAGGGAACAAGTAGAAGGATACAGAGATGTGAAAAGAATAGAGAAACAGACTAAGGAAATTATCTTTGAATTAGCATTTTGTTTCTTTCCTTTCAAGCAACACAAGACTGTTTGTCATGGGCAAAGAACAAGCTATAGAGATGAGTAAAAATGGTATTTCTTCACCAAAGTCTATCCTCTGGGTGTATCTCCCTGAATTCCTTGGGGTCATTTGCTAAGTTCCTACTAACGTCTCTGGAAATACTCTGCCTGATAGTCCTTTTCAAGAAAAAGGTCTCTCTAGGACAGTGTTAGCTTAATCACACTTCTTCTAGACCTCCTCTTAAGTAAATCACCTGATCACAGGATTAAACCTCCAAAGGTACGTGAATGTAAAAGGAAATTGATAGAGTGTTATGGTTTGAGAAACCCATAACAATTTATTGTCATTTAGACAATCATTCTATCACCCAATGACCCCTCCCCACCCAGGAAGGGGAATCGGAAAAAACAAGGAAACCCAGGAGTTGAAGTATAAACAGATTTAATAGAGTAAGATTAGATGATTAACATTAATAGCACTAATGAACCAATATTGATCCCGATACCAATACAGAATATGCAAAGATTATACGCAGCCAACTCTATCAGTAGGAAGCTCTGCACTCCCAGCAGGGGAGACCAAATGTTGGATGCTGTGAGTGCTACGGCTTTGGGAGGAAGGGAGGGCCTCAGGGGTCTGGCACTGGGGCAAGAAGTTCTCGGGATCACAGCCATCAATGGAGGGAGAGAACTGCGCAGCAAACTTTCTAATTTATAGTGAATGGGACGTTCATGGTATGAAATAACCCTGTTGGCCACTTTGCGTCAAGTGCTCAGATCTCGCTCCTCCTCATCCCTGCACCTGGCAAGCCCAAAAACACTGAGACCATGAAACCCGCACACCAGAGCTGGCTACAAAGTAAATATTTTCACAAATTCAGACACCAGAGTCTTCTAAAAGTGCAGTCTTCTCAATTATTAGAAGAGAAATCAGTCCTGTGTTGCTCAAACCAGGACATTGTGTTTTAAAAGATTTTAAATATGATTACTTTAAATATAATTTCTTACAGCATATACAAGAATTTCTCTCTCTCAGTCTTGGTAGATATAAAAATATAGGAAAGGTAATTTCATACCTTACTTTTCTAAACAATACTGAACATGCTTTAGTCAGGCTGTCCTGAAAACAGTATTTCATACAAAATATGAGACTTCTTAAGTAGAAACTTCCACTTCTACCTACAACCTTACATCCCAGTGGTTTTGACAACAGGTAAGAGCAGTATTTTTAGTTTCTCAATCCCCTTTGAGATATACAATATATTTTGTGCACCAAACATTTTATTGTGTATATCATATTTTATTCTGTCATCAAATATTACAGAAGCATCTCCTCAGATTAGTCATTAATTTCACTTTTTCCGTAACTCAGTTAGCCTTCCTGTCTTCCTAACAAGACTTTCTGTTAATGGTGGGAGAAGTCAATATTTTTTGAGTTTTATTTTGTTCTATGAGGAAGACTTCCTAAGAAAACAGGATGTCATGTGGGGCGCCTCCAGCAAACCATTTTCTGAACCATATTTTTTCAGTGTGAATGTTCAGACCATTACATCTCTCAGATATAGTAAAAGTCAAATCATCCACCCACTAAAAGTATTGAAATTCTGAATAACCTGTATCTCACCGGGTAATTTCCTAGCCAGCAGCAGGTTCTTACAGGTTCAAGCAATATTTTGCCTTTCCTCCAGAGATGTGCTGTGTGTGACTTGAAGTAATCCATTGAATTTACTCAAACAGCAGGCAGGTATTTCACATGCTGAGACTGGGAAAAATAAATTTCATTTTCCATTTCACTAATGCTTCTGAAGAACCACCTTCCCACAGTCACTGAAGAAGAAAGAAGGGGTACTTTTCCATACCTAGCTCAATGGATTGAGACACATCCTGTAAATTACTTCCAGCTCTACTTTGGAAAGGGACTAAGAGAAAACCCAGCATCACCCCATAATGTTGCCTGCAGAATAGGAGTGGCTAATGCCATAAACACAGTCATGATGGGCATTGCTATTAAAAAAACCTTACCATATACATCAGCTCATCTGAAGAGTGGTTTGTATTGATACGTACTACCTCGGTGACAGAAACTGGTGTTGATGATTGCTTTAAGTAATAAATCTCACATTTAGCCAAATCAGTTGTTTTCTATATTAGAACTAACTAGTTTTGTTCACAAAAGAATATACATTGCTTGTTCCTGATGCTAGAAAGTCCACTCTTTAATCTGATCAACAGATGTCTGGATTTTCCACACACTTAGTTTACAACCTTCTAAATACTTGTAGCCTGTCCTGGCAGCAATGGAGTTGCAGGTTGTAAAATAGCTTTAATATATTTTCCTTTAATATATTTTCATTTTTCTATTTCCTTCTTTCATTTTCTGAAAGGAGAGTGTTACTGCCATAACTTATGTCGACCTACTCCAACAAGTGTATGCATATGACAAGTACATAATCGAAGGCATTCCATTATCAGATGCCACCACAGGGATATTGTAAGAGATATCCATCTGACTGGTCCAGATAATTATTATTTTTTAAGGTACTTCAAAAGGACAAAATCTAACAATCGTGATTTACATTTGGTATTAGAACCTGCTGCTGAGAAAGATAAATAAATGCTAGAAATCCCGATTGTTAGTTTTGTATTTGCACAATTTTCTTGTTGATCTTTTATTCTAATTTGTGTTCTACTTCTACCATTTCTACCTTGTCAGAAATATGGAGATAAAAATGATATTCAAGGACACTTATGCAACATCAACTTGAATACAGTGAACTCTTTTAAAGATGTTAGATGTTCTAATGCTGGGTTCTTAAGCAATTACCATGATGAGGCTCTTTTTTAATGAGACTCATTTGACAGATTAATTAAAAAAATGTATCTCTTTGTTATATAATCCCCGTTTCATCAGAGCTTGAATGCTGACAGAAATTTAACCCTACAAAGTACTCTGAAGACTGAATATGAAAAAGAATTACTAGTAAATATTAAATTTTGGTAAGGATAATAATTTGGTTGAAATCCGTGTGCAAATTTCAGTATTACATCTTTTCTTGTATATTGTTATGAAATTGAAAACTTTCTTGCACATTTTTCCACACACCCTTAAAGTAAAAAAGGGAAACTCACAGAAGAGAGTAGTTAAACTCTGAGCTTCATTTAGCACTGTTAGCTGCCACAGTGGCCAAATTTAAGTACTTTTCCCCTGATACTTAAGTTTTCCCTAATGTTGCTTTTCCACTGAAAATAACAGCTAGAATGGTTTAAAAATAATATAATTAGAAGTTAGTCAATGTTTGCTTGTTTCATATAGACCCTGTCATTTCAAATTTTGGTTAAATTGAACAGAATGAAAGTGTGATTTTTGTAGAATTCAGGATAAAAGTAATCCAATTTAACCAAATTCTAAAGGCTTTGAGATTGGTTGGATACTAGATCCTGGTATAATGAGTCAAGTTTCATTGTTCTAAATTGTTCTAAACAAATCTGCATTAAGAAGAGTAGAGGAGTTATATGTACTTAAGGTATACAGAAGACAAAAAAAGTTAAAAGTGGGAAGGATGCGCACCCACTGCTACGTGGGGGCAGGGGACCTGATGGCAAAAGACATGGAAAAAGCGGATGTACACAATGTCTTCTTTGCCTCAGTCTCCACTGGTTAGAATTGTCTTCAGCAATCCCAGGTCCCTGAGACTCAGGAAAATCTGGAGCAAGGAAGACATACCTTTCATAGAGGAGGTTCAGATTAAGGAACATATAGCAAACTGGACATACACAAGTCTGTAGCACCTGGTGGGATGTACCCATAAATGTTGAGGGAGCTGACTGATGTCACTGTGATGTTCTTCTTGACCATTTTATATCAATTCTATCGTTAGAAAGGGCAAGAAGGAGGATTCAGGGAATGACAGGCTGGTCAGCCTCACCTCAATACCTTATTAGGAAAGTAATGGAGATAAATCCTCCTGGAAACCATTTCTAAATATGAAGGACAGAAAGGTAATGGGGACTAGCCATCATACAGTTACAAAGGGGAAATCATGCCTAACCAATCTGATAAACTTCTGTGATGATAGGTTTGGTGGATGAGGAGAGGGCAGTGGATGTTGTTTATCTCAACTTTAGCAAGACTTTTGACACTAGCTCCATTAATCGACAAACCAATAAAACACAGGCTAGGCAAGTGGTCAGTGAGGTGGGCTGAAAACTGACTGAACTGCTGGGATCATGGGATTGTTATCAGCAACACAAAGTCTAGTTGGAAGACAGTCACTAATGGTGTACCCCAGGGATCAATACTGGGACAAATTGTCATTAAGAACTTCATTCATGTCATGGACGGTGGCATAGAGTGTACCCTCAGCAGATTTGCAGATGGCACAAAACTGGGAGCAGTTGCTGATACATCAATGGGTTGTGCTGCCATCCAGAGGGACCTGGAAAGGCTGGAGAAATGGGCCAACAGGAACCCCATACAGTTCAACAAGGGCAAGTGCAAAGTTCCACACTTTGGGTGGAATAACCCCAGGCATCAATACAAACTGGGGCCGATGAGCCAGAAGGCAACTCTGCAGAGAAGGAATTTGGTTTCCCTGTGGACAAATAAGCAAAGCAGGAGCAAGCAATGTGCCCTTGCAGGAAAGAATGTCAAAAGCCTCCTGGGCTACATTAGGATGAGTGTTGCCAACAGGTCAAGGGAGGTGATCCTTCCCCTCTACTCAGCACTGATAAGGCCACATCTGGAGATCTGGGTCCATTGCTGGGTCCCCCAGTACAAGAAATATATGGACTTACTGGATTGAGTTTGGTGCAGGGCCATGAAGATGACTAAGGCATTGGAGCATCTGACATGAGGAGAAGCTGAGATTGCTGGGAGTGTTCAGCCTGGGGAAGAGAAGTCTCAGGGAAATCTTATCAATGTGCACAAATATGAGAGAAGGGAACAAAGAAGAGGAAGCCACTCACAGGACAAAAGGCAATGGGCACAGATTTAAATACATGAAATTCCATCTGAAGACAGGAAAGCACTTTTTTATATTGCAGGTGGTCAAATGCTGGACCAGGTGTTTCGGAGAGGTTGTGGAGTCCCCATCCTTGGAGATACTCAAAACTGGAGTGGACACGGTCATAGGCAACCTGCTCTAGGTGACCCTGCTTGAGCAGGGGGATTGGACTTGATGATCTCCAGAGGTCCTTTCCATCCTCAACTATTTTGTAATTCTCTGATTCTATATGCAAAAACCATCTTAAACTTTGAGCTATTTTCAACAGTGTTTAAAATTCTTTGAAAAACATCTTCTGGCATTATGACTGGTGTGGGAGGAAGTTTAAAACAGGAGAAGTGTTGTTCTGATAGCAGCCTTCATTTACGTGTTTATACTAGCTAGCATTTTGTTTATTTTCTTTCTTTCCCTATAATTTTTAGTTTGTGAGATAAAAACAATTGCAATTTGGTGTATTTAGATTGCAAAAGTTTACTAAGATTTCCTTTGACCCTGGCATGCCTATAGGAATATTGGAAAAAGTGGTTAAAATTTATCTATTAAGACTCCATTAGTAGGTCTTACAAACTGAAGACATAGACATCTTTTTTTTATCTAAAGTTGCTTATGATTTCTTGTTTTGCAGGAAGGATTTGTTCAATCTGTGCTAGAAATATTTTGGATATGCACAGTGTTTATTCAAACCATGTAACAGCATGTTCTTTGGATGTATGGTGAATTTAAATATAGAGAGTTGAAAAATGAATTCTATTCCTATTTGTGTATATTATCTATCTGTGTGTACACGTGTATGCTTCATAACAAAAAAGACAAACTGAATATCTTGTATTTTAATGCCTATAAATATTTATAAATATTTAAGTTTACATTTTGCAGCACAACAGGAAGTTGCATCTAAACCAGTGATGAGGAGAGGTTCAACTTTTCCTTTAAAGGAAGCAGTAAGAAAGTTGAAATATGACTCTTTTCAGACATTAAAAAATAAAAATAAGATACAGGGGAAAATATGATGATAACAGTACTTGAAAGGTTAGTTTATGGTTTGAGCAACTACAAATATTTGCATGATACCAACAAGCTGCTAACTCATTACTGCTGGAATCGTATAAAATAACTATAAAACCAAATAGCACGATTAGTGATTTTTGCTTTTTGGTGCACATGAATAAAAAAAATAATTAAATAATCTTGTCATCAGTGACACAAACCTACAGTAATACCACTGCAAAATAATCACAGTAGGTTTCTACTGGAGAGCAAAAATGTCCTAATCATAACATTCATTAAAACAGCAACTTCTTCAAAGGAGAAACAGCATATGTGCTCTACCAATAACTTAAGTCTGCTAATATCATTCTAAGTTTCTCACTTGGTAGAGTACTGTGGAAGAGGAAAGTCTAGGCTGTTACCACAGAAAAGATGCAAAACCATTCAGAAGTGGGAGGCTATTTTTGATGCTTTATTTAAGTTTATTTATGTAGCTAAAATGTGACAATATGAATCACTTACCTTGATGTGTAAATGATACCTGAAGTCCCAGCTGCTTCCAAAGTTGATCGACCTTTGGGTAGAGATTTTCCAATGGGTCTTTCTTTCTATTACCATCTACTTTCATACATTTCATACATGAATGTGCAAATCATAGCGAAGATACTCAGCTATGTAGCTTTCAACAAATAACTCCTTTATAGTTCACTGAATTAAAGGCTAAAAGGAAAACATTAATGATCTAACTTGAATGTCATATGCAGTTACATTTTACTTAGTTATCCCTCTTGATGCAGTAATTTGTATTTCACTAAGCCGTACCAGCATACAGTAAAACTGATTTTTCTGAAAGTCATGCGATTTTGACTTGAAGAGACCTCTTGGATAAGTTTTACTGAAACTGCTGAAAACATATGTCTTTCTTCTCATCTGGATTTCTGACTTGAGCTTTCAAACACTGTCTTTTGTTATGTCTTCTTCATCAAAATAAAAACCACTTTAGTAGTTGTTTCTTTTCCCCTCTGTAAAAGTATTTGTACACAGTAATCTCTTAATCATATTTTTTTGAAAAACTGGACAGACTGAGCTTTTTATTAATCTTCCCATTATACTTTTTTTTCCAGCACTTGGTTTGTTTTTATGTCTGCATCTTCCCTAAAAGAGATGTTTTAACAACTTTTTTAAAAGTACAGACTAAAGCTAGAAAGAGTATCTTAGCACCTCAATAAGAATATATACAGATGTAAAATACATTTTATTTATGCTATGGTGGAGTGCATGATAAAGGCATATTTTCCATGAAAGTGTACTGACAGACTGTCAGGAATTAGAGGGCAGAATATAATTATTATAATCCCAAATCTGCTCTGGTACATCCTGTTTCATTAGAGATATCGTGTGAATTCTGGGTTTGTCTAATACTAAACTACCTCTGAAGAATTCACAACTTGTTGTTTAATTTTCCTTCAAGACAATTTAATCTACAAATTCTCTTACCTTTGGGAAATTAACCTTTTTGAAGAACTAAGTGTATGCATTACTTGTTGAGATGCTTCTGTTTTGTTGTATCGAAGGCAACCAATTCATCATGGCTTTTTTTCTTACACCACAAGCTGCAGTTCAGGAATTAGTGTTTAACCTCTCACAAGGAGAGCATGCAACAGTGTCTTTCAGAGATGAGCAGCAAGAATTAGTTAAAGTCTGCCTGTCACACAGAAAGACTTGGCACAATAATCACTTCTGTTACATGGGCTCTACCTGCTTTCTGAAATTCAATCATAATAAATCTAAAAGTCCAGCATAGGTAACCTAAATTCTGTACAGTATGAAAAATGGCAATTTGAGAAAGAAGTGAGGACTAGAAGAGCTAACTGTTGGGACAGAGACAGGTGTACCAGCAGACTCCTTACTAAAGTTCACAGGGAATGTTGTGGAACACTTGGGATTTGATGTCTGGATGGAATTGGCTGGGGAAGGGGAACTCTCAAAAGAAAGAGATTTTCCTGACTGCCAACAGACCTGAAACCACCAGTGAAAATAAACAAAAAAAATATCTTGAAAATGAGATTCACAAGTTTGTAGGAAGCTACATTTCCAAGAGGGAACAGATACAATTGAGACTAGCAGGTAGGTGAGTCAGTTAGAACAGTTCTGATTAATCTTAAACTTATAGCTGGAAAAGTTACTGTGATACTTTGGCTGTTTTTTTTTTTTTAAAAAAAAAAAAAATCTGTTATTTGAATCAGTTTTTCCAGGCAACAGAAAAGATTAATGTAATATGTAGCTTTTTCTCAGTCTAAACCTGGCACAGGTGTATCAGCTGGCAAGAACTCACCCACCACCCCATCCCCAAACATTGCTCCTCAGAACTTATGAAATGCAGGCAAAGTTGTTTATGTAGTATCCCAAACCACCCCATAGAAATAGGGCTGAGCATTCCACCTAACAGGAAATTTCTTTCTCACCAATGATGATACTGGTGGCTCATCTCTAGTGCTCTTGCTTTTTTACATTTCATCTGGTGGAGAGAGTAGGGGGAAATCCAGAAAAATTTTGTTTATCTTTTCTTGGCCTTTATACTTGGCTAATTTCATGTAGCATTTATTCTAATGTGTGTCATCATTAATGGAAACAAGCCAAAGGGTTTCATAATGATGCCTAACCTAGCCTTCCCCTCTTTGTTCCAGAGAAACACCACCTAATGCAGGGCCACAGACAATAAATGGAGGAACTTTTTGATAGCCAGTTGTGCCCCTGCAGTTCTTTGTTCCATAGCTTGAGAGATTATTTGCTCGGCAGTTCATTGGTTTGGAGACACTTATGATTGTAGTTCATCTGTGGGAACTAAGTGACTGACTCAGCAGCACTTCGACTCCAATGTTGTTTTGTGGCTGTCTGACTCCTAAGTTGTACATGGAGGTTTTCTATTTTCCTTTTAGCACAAATAGAGTACCAAAACATGTCTTAAGTCTTTGATGATTCTTCCCTTTCCTTCCCTCTTTACTACTTGTTTAGGAGAACTTACTGTCTCATGGCTTTAATCAGCTCTAGGAGTCTGCAAGAATTCAAATGATGAATCCTTATGCTTTTTTTTTTTTTTTTGGACTTGGTCCCCACGTATATGGTGAGAAAATCCTAAATTTGCCAAAACTTTGACGTAGAATTGTCTAGCCCCTTTCCTTACACAAGGACAGAAAAAAAAAAAAAAACCAAACTAGTGTTCTAATTCTAGTTTTACTGTAACACAAACTATGAAACCTCCACAAGGTAGTTATTTATGAAGGAAAACCTCAAATCTCCTGGGCAAAGGAGACTGAAATTTAACATTTGAAACAAAACAGTATCTGCCAGTCTGCCCTTGCAAGGACACATCCTCTTCTTCAGCCTTGCTGTCCATCCCAGCAACTTTCAGTAGCTTCCTGGGTTTCCACAAACTCTACAAAGTTCCCTCTGGGTCTCCTGCTTTCTTTTGCTTTTGAATCTTATCTTTGTTTCTCGTTGCTTGGACTTGTTGCTTTAGAAATGTCCTTTGCTCCTTTCAGAAGCAAACCTCCTGTTAATCTCAATGCTTCATGCTCCCATTGTACTCTCTGTCCTGGACTGCTTGCCCCATGCTGCTGTCCAAGGGCTTCTCTGCACTTGGATATGCTCAGCTGCTCTCAGGGGAAGAATAAACTCCTCTTCCCTCTTCCTTTCTAGAAAAGGTGGCACCAGAACTACGGCAGCCAGGTCAGGGAGCCTCCCTCTCTGTTTCCCAGCCACGATCTTGTTACAAAACACACAATTTGCATTTATGTTGTACAGGACTGCATCAGTTGTCACACACAGACTGAAAGACCATCGTGGTTGGATCAGGTTTCGGTCATCCTGAAAACAAGAAGGGAGAGGACAGAAAGTAGATTCGAACTGATATTGCTACAGATTAATATAATTTGGTTGCACAGACATAAAGGTACACAGTCAGAAAGTCCAAGGTGCAAAATGAACAAGAGAAAGAAGGGTTAATATTGACTCAGAGAAGAAGCTTTTTGAGGCAGGTCAGAGATCTATTATCTTGATTTGACCATGCACTTCATGTTTCCTCTTTTTCACTTTAAAAGTCAGCTGTAGTCAGCCAAGTGGTACAGGTGCAGCAGAGAAGAAAGTGTTTACACTGCTTCAATAAGGGAAGAATGGGCTATGGAGTAGCTGGATGAATTGCAAATACTTTGAAGGCCTAACAGAGTAATCCAAATGTGTCTAACAAAAGCATGGAACTAGTGATCTCTAGGCTAGTCCATTTAATTTCAGTTCCAAAACAAACAAACAAACTTGCTGAAATAAAAAAACGCAAATATTTTCTAAGCAAATAGAACATAACAAGGAGATAAGCAACAATCAGGGTGGACTTCTCCGCACATGCTACTTTTAAAGAAAAACTACTCCTCTACTTTGACTAGGTAGCAAACTTTTTTGGAAGAGGAGAAATTGGCACATATCTGTCTTGTCCAGCACTACTTAAAAGGCACTCTCATGAGGAAGCTAGGGAAATGATGACTGGATGAAGCAGTTGCACAACTGATTGAAAACACATATCCAGAGGAACAGTCATTCATGTTTCACTGTCAGACTACCAGCTAAATAAAGTAGGTTTCTATGGGAATCTCTCCTGCACCCATGAGTGTTCAACACTTCTGTTGGTGACTTGGATGAATGACCACATGTGCTTTTGAGGCAAATTTAGAATTCAAGATCATCTTAATAACTCAAAGAAATGGTCTGACAAAAGGATGCCACTATTCAGTAAGATAAATACAAAAATCTATCTTTACAGAGAAATATTTGACTGTACCAATGTAACTTGAGGGAAGATGCACAAACACTTCAGAGCAGAATGTACAGTTATAGTAAATCAAATGCTGAATATGAGGTAAATCTCTCATATTGTTACAAAAAGGACCAAAGCCATACATTGACAAAAAAATCAAAGTATTTTCTGTGAAATGCATGAAGTAGGTCTGTGTTAGCTGGTGTTTAATCGAAGTTTAAAAAAATGATCTGCAGTGAATTCTTGAAAGAAAACGGTATATTTAATCCAGAGAAAAATATGTAGAAGGAAGCAGTAAAAGCTGATAGTAATCAGCAGGCATAGCTGATTTTATCTTTGGCTGGGGAATAAGACTTACATGAGGGTGAGGAATAATTAGAGAACTACACTGCTTTCTTTTCCCACGCATTCCATCAAAAAAAAAGTTGGGTTGGAAAAAATGTGTGTAAATATCAGGGCTTCTCATTAATTGAATCCATTTTGTGCAATAATATTGCAGGTCTTCCCTCCTCCCTCCCCCTGCCCCCGAGAGCTGATTTTGAAATACTCCACAAACATTAATTTGAAGATGAAAGGGGAAGCAGTTCTCTAAGTACACAGTATCACCTACTATCTGGAAGGATTTATATACACAATAGACTGTAATGTCCAATTACAAATTTATGATGATTGATACTTGATCTGGGAGCTCTGATTTGACTACTTGAAGGATGTCTCTAGATCAACATGGAATAAATGGGAAGTCAGTCTCAAAGGAGACTTTCTGAAGCCACCGGGCTCCAGCTAAGAACTCTAGCAAATAGTAATGCTGAAGAAGCAGGCAATTTTAGAATAATTTAAACTTCAAGATAGGTTTTAAAATATCTAACTTTTTGGCTGTTATAATCCCAGTTGTCTTTAACATAAATTAGGTGCAATTAATTAAATTAACTTGATAAGCAGATAACAGTTACGTCAGCTGGAACTGGTCAACCAAAAAATGCAACCATTTCTGATTTGATTCAAAATCTCATCTGCTGTAGAGAAAAGCTGTCTGAACAAAAAAACAACCTAGCAATGAAAGAAATATAATAATTTTAAAAGGGGAAAATAATGAACATATGAAAAAGACTGGATCGTGGAAAACAAGGTTTTTAACGTAACAGGGGGAATAAGAGATGTATTGGTCATACATTCAGGCTTGGTTCTGCTGTCTTCCATTTATGAGTTTTGGCCATTCTCATAAATCCATTTGCAAT
The DNA here is from genome assembly GCF_000708025.1 of Charadrius vociferus. NCBI lineage: Eukaryota > Metazoa > Chordata > Aves > Charadriiformes > Charadriidae > Charadrius > Charadrius vociferus. The sequence goes on along the minus strand of NW_009647830.1, from coordinate 5,015,579 downwards.
AAAAAGTGTTTTCTGTTGAACAGTGACTCATATTCCAGCAAGTTTTCCATTTTATAATATCACATTGAAGCCCTTCACAGCCTATTAATTTGATATTAATACATTTTTTTGTAAATAATTTTACCGGAGTGTATCATTACTTAAGCCAATATGGCACAAGGATCATTGTTTTATTGCTAATTATACCATACTTGTCTCTAGTGAATACCTTTTGATCTCCT